>NC_069503.1:215991533-216184033 GCF_027579735.1 Bombina bombina
GAAGTATGGTGTAATTATCCTCTGTGGAGTGTGGTGTGCTTCTCTTCCGAAAATTATGGTGTGCTTCTTCTCTGTGGAATATGGTAAATATTTTTCCTCTATGGGGTATGGTAGAAACCTCCACGAGTTGGAGTTTTATATTAGCACTCCTATTTATCTTTAGAAAGGCCCTCCTTTTATTTAATTTTTTTTTGCTGTGTGGTGTTATCTTTGATAATTGGAAAAAAAGCTCAGTCGGACCGGAAGTGACATCAGTGGTGGGCATGCCCTTACGCATTTTGTGAACCTACGTTCACTTCATCAGAGGGTATGCCTACAAAACTCTTGTTAGTGCTTTTATAGCGTGTCAGAGCTTAATTGATTTTTGCAGTGTGGAAAAATTACTAAAATTAAAACTATTGTTTTGTATCCTTGGGGGCTGAGTGTTTTATAACCAAACCACTTTATAGGAGAAACTCTTATCTATTTATCTATAAAGATGTTATCAGGAACAACTGTTCTCACGTTGTCTATGTGTTTAAAATGGCCTTATTTTAGCCTGTTTATGATTTTGATGCTTGAAATGCCAGTAATTTTGTGTTATTTGTATCTGTGGCTGTGCCACATTCTGGCATATATGTTTTTGTTGGATAAAAAGAGAATGTTAATTTCACTACAATGCTGTTTCTGAGCTGATAACATACATTAGTATCTAATGTTTGCATATACACTAGATGAAAAATATAGACTTTTATGTGATTTAACCAGGGAACACCATCTGTGTTTGTCTCCTGTGTGGGTTTACTCGCTTTTGTTTTTTTTTATTATTTATTTTTTTATTATTATTTTTTTTTATTTGTTTTTTATTGAGGTTTGTAAAATTTACAGCATGCAGTAAGAAAACAGTTACAGCATAAATCAAGATTCAAGATAAACTCTAAATGACATTTCAGAATATGCCGTTGAGCATGTGTTGAGTATCACACTATATAACAATCAAACATATGGTAGGCTACATGACAGTATGTATACAATAGAGTACCGCTTCAGACATTGATAAGAGCCGAAAATCCTATGCTCCGGATAAACATAGTAGGTACATATCAGGAACAAGGGGTGAGCTTGAAGTCGACCATATAACTGAGTTGATCGTCAGAACCAGAGTAAGGTTAAAACTTTAAGTGATGTAGAAAGACGTTGGTCTATCATTGGGTTATACAATATAAGGGACACTGAAATGTTATACCTCACTTATATGTCAATAGCAAAATGTGATAGGTGGCTCAGGGACCTCATTTTTAAATATATTGTGAATGAATTCTAAAGTAAAGTCAGGGTTGGGGTCAATCAGCAGGCAAGAGCTGCTTTAAATTAGGGGAAGGGTATTTAGCATATGAGCAATGAATCATATCTCAACAGGAAGGAATGATTCCCTTATAGAGGTCTAGCTTATTGCCACTGTGGTTTATACTCATGAGTTAGTTCTGCTGGGATTGGGATATACAACAAGCTAGCAAACTAACAATTCCCAAGTAATAGTACTATGTAAGGAGGTTGTGAGAGCGGGAGAACATCACTTCAATAAGGAGTTTGGTCTTACAGGGTTAGCCTGTCCCATATTCATAGGTTGCTCTGACCTACAGTTTGGTAGCTTAACAACTTCTACCAATCGCACTAGGTGGTTGCGTGGGGTACTGTTCCATCTTTAAGCTATATGATCAGATCTCTCCGTGCTTGTTATACCTAATAATAGTTCTCTACAAAAATAAGGCACAGGACTTGGGTTACCAAACTTTCAGCCAGATTACGAGTTTTGCGTTATGGCTGGCTCGCTAATAACTTGCAAGTTATTTCCACCACTCACCTTTAATAGTGCTGCTATTACAGGTATGCAAAAACCCAGCATTTGTGGGCGATATGGCTGCGTTGAGCTCCATACCGCACACAAATACCAGTGCTGCTTTGAGCTGCAATTGCGGAGTGTAAAGCTCCGTAACGCAGCCACATTGATGTCTATGGGGAAAGAAAATGTATGTTTAAACCTAACACCCTAAAATAAACCCAGAGAATAAACTCCCCTAATCTGCCGCCCCTGACATTGCCGACACCTACATTACACTTATTAACCCCTAATCTGCCGCTCCCAATGTCACCGCCACCACTATACTAAAGTTATTAACCCCTAAACCTCTGACCTCCCACATCACTAACACTAAATAAATGTATTGACCCCTAAACCTAACCCTAACCCTAAGTCTAACCCTAACATAACCCTAACGCTAACACCCTTAACTTTAACATAATTAAAATAATTCTAAATAAAATACTTACCTGTAAAATAAAATCTAAGCTAGCTACACAATAACTAATAGTTACATTGTAGCTATCTTAGGTTGTATTTTTAGTTCACAGCTAAGTTTGTATTTATTTTAACTAGGTTGACTAGTTAGTAAATAGTTATTAACTATTTACTAGCTACCTAGTAAAAATAAATAAAAAGTTACCTGTAAAATAAAACCTAACCTGCCTCACACTAACACCTAACATTACAATAAATTTAAATAAATTAAATTAAAAATATACATTTATCTAAATTACTAAAAGTAATAAACACTAAATTACATAAAATAAAAAAAGAAATTATCAAAAATAAACCTAAGCTCCCTATTGCCCTGAAAAGGGCATTTGGATGGGCATTGCCCTTAAAAGGGCATTTAGCTATTTTACATTGCCCAAAACCCTAAGCTAAAAATAAAATCCACCCAAAAAACCCATAATAAAACCTAACACTAACCCCCGAAGATCCACTTACAGTTTTTGAAGACCGGATATCCATCCTAATCCAGCCGGAGAAGTCTTCATCCACCCAGTCAGCCAATGGGATTGATCTTGCATTCTATTGGCTGTTCCAATCAGCCAATAGAATGCAAGCTCAATCCTGTTGGCTGATTGGATCAGCCAATCGGAATTCAAGGGATGCCATCTTGGATGACATCCCTTAAAGGGAACCTTCAGTGTATGGCTGGGACCGTATGAAGAGGATGCTCCGTGCCGGATGTAATGAAGATGGACCCACTCCGCACCGGAAGGATGAAGATAGAAGATGCCATCTGGATGAAGACTTCTGCCCGCCTGAATGATGATTTCTTGCCGCTTGGATGAAGACTTCGCCGGCTGGATGAGTATGGATGTCCAGTCTTTAAAAACTGTAAGTAGATCTTCGGGGGTTAGTGTTAGGTTTTATTAAGGGTTTATTGGGTTTGTTTTATTTTTAGCTTAGGGTTTTGAGCAATGTAAAAGAGCTAAATGCCCTTTTAAGGGCAATGCCCATCCAAATGCCCTTTTCAGGGCAATGGGAATCTTAGGTTTATTTAAATAGGATTTTATTGGGGGGTTGGTTGTCTGGGTGGTGGGTTTTACTGTTGGGGGGTTGTTTGTATTTTTTATAGGTAAAAGAGCTGATTTCTTTGGGGCAATGCCCTGCAAAAAGCACTTTTAAGGGCCATTGGCAGTTTAGTGTAGGCTAGGGTTTCTTTTTATTTTGGACAGGCTTTTTTATTTTGATAGGGTTATTAGATTAGGATTAATTCGTTTTTATTTTTGATAATTTATATTTTTTATTTTGTTTAATTTAGTGTTTATTATTTTTTGTACTTTAGATAATTGTATTTTTTAATTTATTTTATTTAATAGTATTGTAATGTTATATGTTAGTGTAAGGCAGGTTAGGTTTTATTTTACAGGTACATTTGTATTTATCTTAACTAGGTAGCTAGTAAATAGTTTATAACTATTTACTAACTAGTCTACCTAGTTAAAATAAATACAAACTTAGCTGTGAAATATAAATAAAACCTAAGATAGCTACAATGTAACTATTAGTTATATTGTAGCCAGCTTAGGGTTTATTTTACAGGTAAGTATGTATTTAGTTTTAAATAGGAATTATTTAGTTATTAATAGTAGTTTTTATTTAGATTTATTTTAATTATATTTAAGTTAGGGGTGTTAGGGTTAGGTTTAGGGGTTAATAGGTTTATTATAGGGGCGGAGTGGGCAGACGGCAGAATAGGGGTTAAAGGGACACTGAACCCATATTTTTTTCTTTCATGATTCAGATAGAGCATGCAATTTTAAGCAACTTTCTAATTTACTCCTATTATCAATTTTTCTTCGTTCTCTTGCTATCTTTATTTGAAAAAGAAGGCATTTAAGCTTTTTTTGGTTCAGAACTCTGAACAGTACTTTTTTATTGGTGGATGATATTATCCACCAATCAGCAAGGACAACCCAGTATGTTCACCAAAAATGGGCCGGCATCTAAACTTACATTCTTGCATTTCAAATAAAGATACCAAGAGAATGAACTAAATTTGATAATAGGAGTAAATTAGAAAGTTGCTTAAAATTTGATTCTCTATCTGAATCACGAAAGAAAAAGTTTGGGTTCAGTGTCCCTTTAATTATATTTAAATAGTGTTTTTGATGTGGGAGGGCAGCGTTTTAGGGGTTAATAATTTTATTATAGTGGCAATGATGGGGAGCAGCGGAATAGGGGTTAATAAATTTTTAATTGGCGGTGATGTCCGGAGCGGTAGATTAGGGGTTAATGTTTTTATTATAGTGTTTGCGGTGCAGGAGGGCCTCAGTTTTGGAGTTAATAGGTAATTTATTGGTGTTAGTGTACTTTTTAACACTTTAGTTATGAGTTTTATGCTACAGCTTTGTAACGTAAAACTCATAACTACTGACTTTAGATGGCAGTACGAATCTTGTCTGTATAGGCTGTACCGCTCACTTTTTGGCCTCCCAAGCAAAACTCTTAATACCGGCGCTATGGAAGTCCCATTGAAAAAGGACTTTTTTAAAAGTGCGGTACTGGCGTTGCGTGACAGCCAAAAAAGTGTGCGGTACAGCTATACCTTCAAGACTTGTAATAGCGGCGTTAGGGAAAAAGCAGCGTTATGATGCATAAAGCTGCTTTTTCACTCATAAGGCCGAACTTGTAATCTAGCCGTATGTTTTTGGGTTGAGGGACAATTAAATAGGTCAGCCCGATATAAGAGGTAACAATCACTGCAACTAATGTAGCAACAACAGATATGGTGTAGATAGTAGCTAGAGCTCATTGTTAGAGTAAATAGGTTCCGTTTTTATGGAAAGTCATAAGTATAGTGGTATATGGCAGTTCTAATCTATGTGGAACTTTGTCTTGAAAGTTAACTGCAGGGTGAGTTTACTAGTGAGGGACCTTATTGCTAGTTTGGGAGAACTGAGCCTTTAAGTGGGTTCAATTATTTAATTTGTAAGAGTAATCTGTGAGAATACCTAAATTGATATGAGGAATGTTAGGTCCAGTTTGGGAACATGTGTAGCTTAAGCAGTGTATTTCTGCTGACTTTATTCCCCATACTATGGGGCAGGACCCCTCCAGTTAGCGAGCCCAGGATACAAACAGTGTATAATACATAAACCTATTCACATATATGAGGAGAAGGACTCCAGCTATGAACAAAAGTTAGTTAATCGTAAAGTGAACAGCAGCAACCAAAAATAAAGAAAAAGAAAACAGCACGGACATAGCTTTCTAGCATAGGAGAGTATAATACTTAGAGTCTAAAGACAATACCCTTAGGAGAAAAGTAGTAGGCAGTTCCCCTTAGGGTATTGAGGGACTTTCTCACTAGCCCACACCACTTTACCAAGACCATTCTTTTGAGCGGGTACCGTTACCCCGCAATAGACTTGCGTAGTGTGGGATGGAAGGTAAGAAGAGTGTCCTGTCCCTTCAGACTATGTCCCTAAAAATTCTAGGTGGAGAGACTGAGTTTCCAGCTTCATGGTAAGTAACTATGGGATAAACAGCAACAGAGGGGAAACAAAGTTTAAGGGAGAGTAACCACGGCTATATTTAGTCAAGCAACTAGAAAGCTAGTGTTCAATCGAATAGCCCCCAACTCAAACGTGTCCCCTGTATGAGTGTGTGCAGACAAATACTTTCTTGGTCCCGAGGGGTTTCCCCACCCCAAAACAGGACCAGCGAGGCTAGTTATCCACCGCTCTTGCGTAACCCAGCAGATAGATAAGTGAATCACTTGAATAAAAAATGCTGGAATGATTAAAGGTTCACAAACTCATACCTTGTGTCCACTGCTGGAATGAGAGGGCAGTCTCCGGAGGTCGTGTGACCGTTTACCTTCCCGTGCTGCAATCACTATGTCAGACAATTTCCAGCTTGTGCGGTGTCTCGAGTGAACTCCAACACTTGCGGTAGGTGGCTCCTCCTTCCGTCGGTGTCCCAGGTGGTGGGTGTGTATAGCGGTCAGGTTGTGCGTATCTAGCCGCTGTGCTGCACTAATGGCCCATAAGAACAAAAAGTAGAAAATAGGAGCACAGGCAGCGGTACATGCACTTAAAAAATATATTTAATGACATGAAAGCGTCAAGGCACAAAGAGTGAAGAACAATAACACATATGTCAAACAAAAATGCGAGAGGGGATAAACACCCCAGGGTAAATACTGACAAGAAAAATCTAACAGGACAAGCTGCAAACTAACAGGTATACGCGTTTCAGCTTACAGCCTTACTCATTACCTAGTTAAAACAAATCTAAAGGGTGCTTTAAAAATGGCAGCCTGTCCTCCCATTGGTAGTTGGGACACTCCCCTCAAAAAGATATAACTCCAATGGGTGCACTAATTGAGTAGCTACAAAACCTAATTCTATAAAGGCGTGTAATAGCACATAATGAAATTGCAGTTATTTGCATAGCTAATACTAAATACTAAATCATACACAGGTTATTTTTAATACACAGGTTATTTTTAGACAATAATAGAAATATAGTAAGAGAGTTGTAGAGGACTCCATTTTCGGCAGGATCCCGTGCTGTACAGAGGGATTGTTCCTTACAGTACACACTGAAATACAACGATAATATGAATCAGTTACTTTGTATATAATGGGATGTGTCACACCAAAACAGCCCTATACATTATACATACAATATGTTCAAAGCACTGAAGTATTTAGGCACTTATAAATATATGTCATTATATAACCTAAGGAAAAGAAAGAAGTGAGAAAAGGAGAAAAAGAGAAATTTTTAACCATTAGGGTATATTAAAGTGGACCTGAGTCACTCCCTATTAATATAGTGGATTAGTCAACCCTATCTAAATACTAATCTTATCAGAAGATGCTGTATTGGAGCTTGCTGTAGTTAAATTTGGCTAGGGATATAATATAGACCCAATTAGTTCACCTATGGTGAGTGCAGATATTTCAGGTTAGAGGGCTAGCTGGGGGAGAGTGAGGCCTCACCAAAAATTGATGAGGTCATACTCTGAATTGAGACCTTCTGGAACCCTCGTCCTTAACTTAAAAATCCAGAATGCCTCCCTCTCCCCCAGCTTGCGAACCCTATCAACTCCTCCCCTGCAAGGATGGACTCTCTCAATGATGGTCCAGGTGAGGGAACTTGTGTTTTTATGATGTATACCCGCAAAATGTTGTACCAGTGCTGTGGTTAGGACACCTGCCCTTATATCACCTAGATGCTCCTTAATGCGAGTTCTGGCTTCTCTAGTCGTAAGGCCTACGTACTGGAGGGAACATTCACTACAGGTAATGATATAGACAACATATGTGGACCTGCAATTAAGACAAGAATCTATCCTAAAGCTTTGACCCGTCAAAGTTGAGCTGAATTGATCACCAGGTGCTAGCTTCTCGCACGCCACACGTGCGGTGGTGGCAGCGAAAAGTGCCCTTACAGTTCAGCCATGACGAGGTAGGTTGTCCTGTACGTCTAATCCTTGTAGGTGCCACAATATTGCCTATTGTTCTATTCCTTTTGTAGGAATACCTAAGTCCTTCAGCAACTACTTCCTGGAGTTTATCGTCAGCAGATAGCATGTTAAAATTATCCCTCACTATCAGGCAGATCTCCCTGTATTGTTTCGAGTACTCTGTCAAGAAGACAACCTTGTTGTCTTTCCTTTTCAGAGCGCTGGATTGGGATCCAAGGAGTTTCTCCCTTGGTATGCCCCTCACGGTATTCCTAGCCTTGGTGATGACAGAGCTCCTATAGCCTCTCTCTTTCAATCTCGTGGCTAGTTCATTTGCTTGTTTCTCATAGGCCTCTGCATCACTGCAGTTCCTTTTGAGCCGAATGAACTGACCCTTGGCTACCCCTTTGAACACTCCTGGAGGATGACAACTTTCCGCATGCAACAGTGAGTTGCCAGAGATGGGTTTACGGTATGTCTCTGAGCTAATAAAGTGGTCCTGCCTACCTCTCAATGTCACATCCAGAAAGTTGATAGTGTCACATTGTATCTCATTAGTAAAGTGAATCCCTAGGGAATCGTCATCTAGGCTCCCTATGAATGTCTGTAGTTCTGATTCACTACCTCCCCAAATAAAGAGGAGGTCGTCAATATAGCGACCATTTCAAACCACACCTGCTTTGTGAGGATTCCCATCCCCATAGTATGACCTCATCAATTTTTGGTGAGGCCTCACTCTCCCCCAGCTAGCCCTCTAACCTGAAATATCTGCACTCACCATAGGTGAACTAATTGGGTCTATATTTTATCCCTAGCCAAATTTAACTACAGCAAGCTCCAATACAGCATCTTCTGATAAGATTAGTATTTAGATAGGGTTGACTAATCCACTATATTAATAGGGAGTGACTCAGGTCCACTTTGATATACCCTAATGGTTAAAAATTAATCTTTTTCTCTTTTTCTCCTTTTCTCACTTCTTTCTTTTCCTTAGGTTATATAATGACATATATTTATAAGTGCCTAAATACTTCAGTGCTTTGAACATATTGTATGTATAATGTATAGGGCTGTTTTGGTGTGACACATCCCATTATATACAAAGTAAGTGATTCATATTATCGTTGTATTTCAGTGTGTACTGTAAGGAACAATCCCTCTGTACAGCACGGGATCCTGCCGAAAATGGAGTCCTCTACAACTCTCTTACTATATTTCTATTATTGTCTAAAAATAACCTGTGTATTAAAAATAACCTGTGTATGATTTAGTATTTAGTATTAGCTATGCAAATAACTGCAATTTCATTATGTGCTATTACACGCCTTTATAGAATTAGGTTTTGTAGCTACTCAATTAGTGCACCCATTGGAGTTATATCTTTTTGAGGGGAGTGTCCCAACTACCAATGGGAGGACAGGCTGCCATTTTTAAAGCACCCTTTAGATTTGTTTTAACTAGGTAATGAGTAAGGCTGTAAGCTGAAACGCGTATACCTGTTAGTTTGCAGCTTGTCCTGTTAGATTTTTCTTGTCAGTATTTACGCTGGGGTGTTTATCCCCTCTCACATTTTTGTTTGACATATGTGATATTGTTCTTCACTCTTTGTGCCTTGACGCTTTCATGTCATTAAATATATTTATTAAGTGCATGTACCGCTGCCTGTGCTCCTATTTTCTATTTTAAGTAACTATGGGCTTCTGCAATGACACTGTCAGCTGTGGCTCGTGTCCATGACTGTTGAGGGTTACAATCATGTCACTGGATCTATTCAGGGCCTCTGCTAAGGGATGTGTCACTCCAGTTCTCTGTAGACTCTAGACATGCATGGCGAAAAAATTTGGTTCGGTTCGGATCGATTCAGATTTTTTCAAATCGTTTTGAATTCGGAAAAATTTGAATCAATTTGGTTCGGATTCGTTTCGGATTCATTCGGATTCGAATAAATTCGGCTGAAATCGGTTCGATTCGGTTCGGAAATTCAGAATTTCGGTAAGTCTAAGGTGGGATGTGCTGTGTATTAGACTAATATTATGTACTGTATATTAGGTGTAACCCATAGCAGAGTGATATAACCTAATATACTGTACAATACTAGTGTAATCCATGGCCATCCAAATATACTGAATAAATCCAAATAAATCAGAAATAATCCGGATATATTTGGTAGACTCTGCACTATTTTAATTCTGAAATACGAATCAATCCGAATTTCGAATTTTACGAATTCGGACGAATTTCCGAATCGATCCGAACGAATCACACATTTTTAGTAGACTCTGATAATCAAGAAGAAATTATTGAAGTTATGCTGCATTTGCTGTTCCAAACCAGCCAGGAGGGTATGCATCGTAGCGTAGAATTCCTCCCTGTTAAGAGTAGACATGTTGAGCTTATTTAACCCCATGCTCCAGGGGGGTCTGATGTGATGCGTGGTAGGCCGCAGCCTGATGCCTCTGTGGCTAAAGTCGGCTTTAGGAGATCGTAGAAGCAGAAATTCTCATATAGATCTGTTCAGTGAGACTTTATAGATCTGTTGAATCGCTCTCTGGCAAATAATTCAGCAATAATTAAATGGTATGTTGTGGATTGTTTTGAGCTCTATCAGAGTCTTAGAAAATGCCACATATCATGGTCGCTGTTTAGGCACGTCCCCTGTGTTATGGAGAACTTTAATGCAGACACTTTGCAGGAGAACATTCAGTCCTCATCCAGCGAAAAAATAGCCTTTTCCCCCCATTTTTTATTATTTTGAATTGTTTATTAATTGTTTATTAATTTTGCAGGTACTGGATTTAGCTATGTGTTTAATAATTAATTTCACTCATAATTCCAAACAAAGAAATTCAATTTCTTTTTAGATATTTTGTTTAGTTTTGGAGATAGATGGATAAACTTTTTTTTTTTAAAGTCTGCATTAAATTACATAAACTCTATTGGCTAAATTACGAGTTTTGCGATAAGGTGAAAAAGCAGCGTTATCAGGTCCTAATGCTGCTTTTTCACTATCGCTGCTATTACGAGTTTTGCAGGTTTAGGGGCCCTGCACACTTTTTTGGCCTTACCGCAAACCTACTTACGTTAACTTCGTAAACCCTTTTTTCTATGGGACTTCCATAGCGCCGGTATTACGAGTCTGTCCTGGGAGGCCAAATAGTGAGCAGTACACCCTCTACCTCCAAGATTCCTAACGCATTCTAAAGTCTGTAGTTATGAGATTTACACTACAACGCCGTAGCATAAAACTCATAACTAAAGTGCTAAAAAGTACTCTAACATCCATAAACTATCTATTAACCCCTAAACCGAGGCCCTCCCCCATCGCAAACACTGAAATAAAAATATTAACCCCTAATCTGCCGCTCCGGACATCGCCGCCACTATAATAAACATATTAACCCCTAAACCGCCGCACTCCCGCCTCACAAACACTAGTTAAATATTATTACCCCTAATCTGCTGCCCCTAACATCGCCGCCACCTACATTATATATATTATCCCCTAATCTTCTGCCCCCAACGTCGCTGCTACTATATAAAATGTATTAACCCCTAAACCTAGGTCTAACCCTATCCCTAACACCCTCTAATTGAAATATAATTTAAATAAATCTAATTAAAATTACTTTCATTAACTACATTATTCCTATTTAAAACTAAATACTTACTTATAAAATATACCCTAAGCTAGCTACAATATAACTAATAGTTATATTGTAGCTATCTTAGGTTTTATTTTACAGGTAAATTTGTATTTATTTTAGCTAGGTAGTTATTAAATAGTTATTAACTATTTACTAACTACCTAGCTAAAATAAATACAAATTTACCTGTAAAATAAAACCTAACCTATGTTACACCTGTAAAATAAAAATAAACCCTAAGCTAGATACAATGTAACTATTAGTTATATTGTAGATAGTTTAGGGTTTATTTTATAGGTAAATATTTAGTTTTAAATAGGAATTATTTAGTTAATGATAGTAATTTTATTAAGATTTATTTAAATTATATTTAAGTTAGGGGGTGTTAGGGTTAGACTTAGATTTAGGGGTTAATAAATTTAATATAGTGTCGGCGATGTTGGGGGACAGCATATTAGGGGTTAATAAGTGTAGGTAGGTTGTGGCGACATTGGGGGTGGCATATTAGGGGTTAATAAATATAATGTAGGTGTCGGAGATGTTGGGGGCAGCAGATTAGGGGTTAATAAGTATAATGTAGGTGGTGGCGATGTCCGGAGCGGCAGATTAGAGGTTAATAAGAATAATGTAGGTGTCGGCAATGTCGGGGCGGCAGATTTGGGGTTCATAAGTGTAAGATTAGGGGTGTTTAGACTTGGGGTTCATGTTAGGGTGTTAGGTGTAAACATAACTTTTGTTTCCCCATAGGAATCAATGGGGCTGCGTTACTGAGATTTATGCTGCTTTTTGGCAGGTGTTAAACTTTCTCTCAGCCGGCTCTCCCCATTGATGTCTATGGGGAAATCGTGCACAAGCACATACGACCAGCTCACCGCTGACTTAAGCAGTGCTGGTATTGGAGTGCGTTATGGAGCTCAATTTTTCTCTACGCTCACTTCTTGCCTTTTAATGCCGGGTTTAGAAAAATCTGTAATACCAGCGCTGCAGGTAAGTGAGCGGTGAGAAAAAACTGCTCGTTAGCACCGCACAGCTCCTAACGTAAAACTTGTAATCTCGCCGTAGTTATGGACTATAGGAATGCAGCAAGATCGATGTCCTTATTTAGACCTATTGGTTGCAAAGACTTTAAATGATGGATCCATTAGGTCTTTCTTTTGTGTAACTCTAGTAGTCTCTCTTTGCCTTTAGAACTGGGTATTTGTTCAATTGCTTTGATTATAAAATTGTCACTGTTTTTATTGTGAAAGTTCACAGTGTTTTCCAATGCCATATTCAGAATCTGCTTCTTTAATGTTGTTTATGTGTTCCAATGCTTGTTTCTTTAGACTTCTTTTCGCCCTATATAGATTTTCTGGCACTAGCATTTCAACAAGTACACCACAAACTCTGATTTGCAATTTAAGAAACCATCTATGGGTACTTGTTCATTGTCATTTTTAATTATCTATTTGTTCATTTCTTTGTTTTTGTTTGTGTGACTGCAACATACACAATTTTTTCGTCCGCACTTAAAAAAAAAACTTTAATTGGAGGAGTTTTTTCTTTACTCTTAGTTCTTTTTAGAGTGGTTGGTGCAAGGATATTTTTAATACACTTATTTTTCCTATAAGTGACTTTTGGTGGTTCAGTAAGAATATTCACTAATACTGAATCTTTTTGTAAGATTCCCCAGTGTTTTTATAAAATCCTCTCTATTTGTTTAGCTCCATTTGTGTACGTGGTGATATATCTAGTGGTTGTGTCTTTATTCTCTGTCTTAGGGCTCCATGTACTAAGCAGTCAGTGAGCTACCCACCAAAATGTTTGCGTCAAAACTCGCACACTGATGTACAAAGCCATCAACTATGTTCAAACCCGTGTATTTAAAAATGCAAGCGTACTTATCCGCCAAACCTCGCTACCTCTCCATTTTTAACTGTAAATAGACACATTTGACCACCAACTCGCCATAAACTAATGTACTAAAAAATCTATCTATCCGCTTGCTACATTTTCCGCTCCCACCTCGTTATTTTTGCCTTGCCACCTTTTAGGTGACAGGCAAGGTACAATACCATAGGAAAGTCACGGGTTGGTTTGCATGACCTTTCTGACCGAGAGATCATAGAAAGATTCCGGTCTGGCTTGATTGTGAATCCATATTACACCTGTATCAAGAGATCGAAGATTATTTGGAGCCCATGACGGCTCATTCACGAGCTATTCCGGGACTATTGAAACTATTAGCTGCATTGCATTTTATGGCAACAGGCTCCTTTTAGGCAGTTTCTAGCATCATTATTGGAATAAGTCAATCAGCTTTTCCACGTCACTTATCAAAAGTCATAGAGGCTATGATGGTTATTTTTCCTCAATATGTTTGTTTACCATCTACCCCAGAAGAATGGCAATCTATAAAGTAAAATTTCTATAGGATGGCTGGGATGCCCAATGTCTCAGGGGCCATAGACTGTACCCATGTTGCAGTAAGACCACTTCAAGCTCGTGAGGAGATCTATAGGAATAGAAAGCATTTCCATTCCTTGAATGTTCAGATGGTCTGTGACCCCAACATGAGGATAATCAGTGTACGTTCAAACTACCCAGGCTCATGTCATGATTCTTTCATCTTAAGGCAGACTGGCTTATACCGGAAGTTTGAGGATGGAGATATGCCGAAGGATGGCTTCTAGGTAAGCATAACTGGCATCTAATTTGTCTTTTTTAATTTCCATGTACATAAATTGCATCAAATTTGTCAACTGTAATTAAACTGTAATGTGTTGTATATTTTTAATATGTATCATATTAGTTACCAATCTTTAATTTTATTTTTAGATTAATATTTATATTTTTTATGTCCTATTAGGAGATGGGGGGTACTCATGTACAGAATGGCTGTTGACTCCCTATAACAACCCACAGACCAGAAATCAAGTACGTTTCAATGAAGCACATCGATCTACAAGGGGGATAATTGAGAGGACTTTCAGTCTTTTGAAAATGCAGTTTCGATGTCTTGATCGTTCTGGCGGCGCTATACAGTATGCACCTGAGAAAGTCGCAAGAATTATATTGGTTTGCTGCATACTGCACAATATAGCGATTAAAAGAGGCTGCCCATTATAGGAAGAAAATACCATACATGCTGATGATTGTGCTGAAGAAATATGTATAGAACAACCTAATAGGCATGGTATGGCAACAAGAGACATGGTTTCAGAACAATATTATAATGAATAAATTTCATGTCTTAAGTTAATTGATAAAAAATTAATTTACTTTATTAAAGTTTCAGCGACTCTTTATTTTGTTTATTTAAAATATAATATGATGTAAGAGAATATCTTAAAGACAAAAAATTATCATGTTTCTCATCAACAGACAATAAAAGGTAACAAATATTGGTATTACTACTAAAACCAAACAAATATAAATTTTAGTTATACTTAAGGGTATTAAAAATCACTGTGGATAAACATATAATTACATAAAGTTGATGCTATTAAATTATCAATGGTTTTAAATAGTAATTATAAATCAAGTGTATGCTAAAAGTCTTAAAAAAAATTGATCGACAACATATTGTCTTTGCGACATCACATTACTGTCTATAACTTCTATAAATCTTTTACATAATGTGATTTGTTTAATTTAATCCCTCAATAGCTGGTGTTAATCCATTGTACTGTCTCACTGAATTGTAGACTTACAAATCGATAGTCTATACAAAAGTAAAAGTTTCTGGTTTCAAATAGGTCTTGTAATTTAAAACAACTGTTCTAAAGACTTTAACAAGGTAATTTTCTTTGTTTTATTGTAATCTAAACTTTTAACAGCTCCTCCTAGGTTGGGCCATATTCAAATTCAAAAATCCTTGAGGGATTACTCTTATCACTTATTATTTTTATTAACTTAACTTTCCCTTCAATAGTTTTTGAAGTTCTGGTGGCTCATATAGATTAAACATTGTCATTGTACATATATATATTTATGTAACATTAATCCAATTAGCTTTTTGTAGGAAGCAAATGGTGACAATAGTTGTGCTACAAATTGAAAATAAAGAAAGACAAAAGATTTGTCAAAAAATAATGCAATCAAAATTGTTTTATTACAAACTTACAAAGAATACTAAAAAAATATATATTTTTAATTTTTAAAAACGTACTGTCAACAAAAATAAATGATAAGATATATACACATATGTAATCCTGAATTAGTTACAAAACAACATTTTATTTTTGAGTAACTATAAATATAGAAGCAATTTATGTAAAATTGATCATTCACTCCTATTAACAATAATTCTTAATTCTATTCTTAATCTTTCATTCCTGTCTTTTTTTTATGAAGTTAGAAATATAATAATTAGTATTTGACAATAGGAGTAAATTATACATTTTTTTACAAATGTCATGATGTTTACACGAATGGTTCATTAAAAAAATTGACTTTATTAAACCTTTCAATATAAATGTAAGCATATTTTATTATTGGACATTAATATTCTTTGTTTGCAAACATTAAAAAATTCTTAAATCGAAATATATATTATATTTTTAACATTTTCCTTTTTTAGTAGCTACATATCGCGATCATTGCGCTAATGACTGATTTAACGATTAATGACGTCATCGTCAAGCATGTCGCGTCTTAAACCTTTTGGTGCTGGTGAATTAGTAATATTAGTTTATGCGATGGGTAAATATTTTCCAAAACGTATTGGGGGTGTAAGGGCAGTGAAACAGGAATGCCGTGACAAAATTATATACAAGATGCTGAGAAGAATGCATCGTATTTCAAAAATTAAAAGGACAAGACGACAATGTCTTTGAAAATATAGTGACTTGAAGAGAAGGCAACCTAAGTACTATAAATCTATTAGAAGATTGATAAGGACATGTAAATGTAATCTATCTGTAAATATATACATATATATATATTAATATTTTGTATATTCATTTTTTTCTTGTAATAGAAACAGATAATGTAATTTGAACTGTGTCATCATTGACGATTAATCAAAAATCTTATTTTAATTTTTAATTTACAAGAATGTGATATTGGGGATTATTAAAATCATTATAGTATCAAATTGTATAGATGGTTATAGTTGGATGCTTTATCGTAATCCTTACATAATAAAATTGTGTTTAGTGTCCCTTTCATCTATGTTTATAATCAACAGAATAAAAAAAAATTGACTGCCAGAGAACACTAAATCGAAATTTATAGGTTATAAGTATCAACTAATGTAAGCATGCTGAACATTGTTAGTAGATAATTTCAATTTTAGTTATTATGAGAAAAGGAACATGCTTAAAGGGATACCAAGTACTTTTTTTATTCCTGATTCTGAAACACCATTCAATTTTAAGACACTTCCTAATTTACTACTTTTAACAATTTTTAATCATTCTTTAGCTATCTTTATTTAAAAAAAACATGAATTTGATGCATAGGAACAGGCCATTTTTTGTTTGTGAACCTTTCTTGCTTATTGGTTGGTAAATGGAAGCCTCCTATAAGCAAGCACTATCCATGTGGCTGAGCAAAACATGGTCTGGCTGCTAAGATTTGCATTCCTGCTCTTACAAAGAATATATCAAGTTAAACTAGAGAAAATATTGATAATTGTAGTAAATTAGAAACTTTATTACAATGTCATGCTCTATCCGAATCGGGAAAGAAAACAATTTGGTTGAGTGGCAATTTAACAATGTTAATATATTAAAGTTTTAAAAGTTAGAAAAGTTAGCATGCAGAACTGTGTTAGTAGAGTAAAATGTAATTGTAATTAGTCAGTAAAAATGAACTTCATGAACAATGTTAGTAGAATGAAAATTAAATTCTTCATTAAAAAAAATACTATTAATAAAATTGGAGTAGCATGCATAACTTCCAATTTTTAACACATTTGTTAAACATTTTTCTATGTTAATTTTTAATTACATTTTTTTTTTAAATGTATATGTTTGTAGATATGCAAAGTAAGAAAATAAAGGGTAAACAGCCACCACGCTACATTCGGTCAATGTTGGTGGAAGCACCCAGGAGTGAAGCTTTATCTCCACCTATGCTACTAACACTATTGGATATTGAATTATCTCCCAATCCATATCAAGGTTTTCATAAAAACACACAAACAGGTAATGGTTAGTTAACATATAATTTATATTTTGGAAATAGTTTTTGGCTTCATAGTTGTTTATCTTTATCTTTGTTATTACTGTAACATAGATATTACCATGGAAGACCTAGAAAATATGGCTGAAATAGATTTTTTTTCAAAATCCTGATAGTGTGCCATTAGGTGAAGGGTTGAGTTCAGATGATAGTCAGCCAAGAATTGAAGTTTTAAGAACAATTATGGAAGATAAAGGTATGTTTCATACTCATTACTCTTAAAACAAACAAAAAATTTGTTTTAAATATTAAATATTGCATATTTTTAGGGGTAGGGTCTGATGAAAGGAGTGGATAAAAGTGTGGAAGCCAATATAGTCAATGAAATAGATAATACACCAGCAGGAGGTAATAATTGTGAACAGATAACCATATGATAAATTAAATATGGATATTTAAATTTAAATACTAATTGTTTTGTTTTTGTTATTCTACAGATGTATCTACAACATCAACTATTGAAACTGAAGACAAAAGTACTCAGAGTTGGCTTGAAGATAATGTTAAACTCAAAATCTCTAAAATTAGGGCAACTTTGGGAATTTTTTTTAGAGCAAGTAGATTATCTGTACCGAAAATATGTTATTTGATGTTATACTGTTATTGTTTGTTTTTTGTTTTTTTAAAGAAAATTGGGATATAATTTGCATAAGAAAGGCAAAAAAAAGCCAAATCCTTTTTTTGTTTGTGAACAATAGTAAATTCTGGATTTTGAATTTCTGTGAATAAAGGAATTTTATTTGTTAATTTTTTTTTGTATTTATTGGAACAAAAATCTTTATAAAAAAATAAAATACTAACAATTCTAGAACTAACACATGTCTGAAAACAAAAAGCAGAAAAAATAACCTTTTTTATTTTGGGTGTATAAATAATCCATAAATTGTTCATTGTAGCCTTGGTCTTTTGGGGTCTGTTGTACCCTCCCTTTCACTTATAATAGATAATAGTGATTGGAGTGTCCTTTCAGTGAGGCTTATGGCTCTATTTATTTGCTGTTTTTTTCTTTGTCCATCTGCCTCTGCCACTGAAACATTTCTCTTTGGAGATTTAATTTTCCTCTCTATATTGCCTGGCAAGTGACAACATTTCCGTTAAGCCAACATCTGCCAATAGTCCATCAGCTGGTGGATTTTAAATATTTACATCCCCTGTTTCTTGTAGTGGTGGTGGTGCCTGTGTTTTCACTTGTTCCTCCTGTTTTTCAGGGGTATGTATTTCCAATTGTTGGGCATCTCCAAATTCATCGAGAAAATCTGGAGTCTCACTTCCATCCTAACGTCCTGTATTTTCTTCTGAATTTGGATTTTCCTATTTTATATATATATCATTTATACATACCATCAAATAATGGCAATGAATGTCCAGTCAAACTATGGAACAGACGTCCCAAATCAGCTATAAACACAAAAAATGGACAATAAGATTTAAGTTAATTGGAATTATTGATATATATTAGAATGCGATTACATTCCCTTTAAATGTAATTTTAAAAATACATTTAATATCAATTAAGCTTGAGATTAATGATAAGCTCAGATCATTGTTATATGTCATTCAACTGCCATTCCATCTCTACACTATTGAACTAGATTCTGTCAATACTAACATTAAACATTTGTTATTGTTTATTAAAAAAAAAATTTTTTAATCTAAATGTTTGGATTTGATAGATGAAAGACATAACACAGGCCATTTAAAAAATTTTAGGGGAAATTTGATTTTGATTTAAAAAAAAAAAGAAAAATGATAGTGCTAATTTGTGATTATGTTAGAAAAAGTTGTCACCATCCTATAACTGAATTAATAACATTCCTTATAGGCAGTTCCAAAGAATTAAGCGAAACTGCAGCAAAGATAAGGATTTTGAAACTGCAGCTGAAACACTTAAATTAAAATTTAAGAATAAAAACTACTCAGAAATCATAGTAGAAGAAGCTTACGATAAAGTAAAAAACACAGACAGGAGAAGTATTTTGGAAACCAAAGACAGTAAGTCTAAGACACAATTACTAGATATTACCACGTACACAAATGGGGCTGCGGAATCCTACAAAAATATCCAGTATTAGCAAATATTCTTACTGAACCACCAAAAGTAAGTGTATTAAAAATATCCTTAAAAACACTTTGAACAGTTTCACAATAAAAACAGTGGCCATTTTATAATCAAAGCAATTGAACAAATACCCAGTTCTAAAGGCAAAGAGAGACAACTAGAGTTACGCAAAAGAGAGACCTATTGGATCCATTGTTTAAAGTCTTTGCAACCAATATTTCTAAATAAGGACATTGATCTAACTAATATACGGCTAGATTACGAGTTTTGCGTTAGAGGCTATGCGGTGCTAACGAGCAGTTTATGCTCACCACTCACTTACAGACAGCGCTGGTATTATGGGTTTAAAAAGACAAGAAGTGAGCGTTGAGCAAAATTACCGCACTCCAATACCAGTGCTGCTTAAGTCAGCGGTGAGCTGGTGTAACGTGCTCATGCATGATTTCCCCATAGGAATCAACGGGGAGAGCCGGCTGAGAAAAAGTCTAACACCTGCAAAAAAGCAGCGTAAAACTCCTTAACGCAGCCCCATTGATTCCTATGGGGAAATAACATTTATGTCTACACCTAACACCCTAACATGAACCCCGAGTCTAAACACCCCTAATCTTACACTTATTAACCCCTAATCTGCCGCCCCCGACATCGCCGACACCTGTATTATATTATTAACCCCTAATCTGCTGTTCCAGACACTGCCGCCATCTACATAATACTTATGAACCCCTAATCTGCTGCCCCCAACATTGCAGACACCTAAATTATATTTATTAACCCCTAATCTGCCGCCCCCAAATGTCAAAGCAACCTACCTACACTTATTAACCCCTAAATTATTCCTATTTAAAACTAAATACTTACCTATAAAATAAACCCTAAGATAGCTACAATATAACTAATAATTACATTGTATCTAGTTTAGAGTTTATTTTTATTTTACAGGCAAGTTTGTATTTATTTTAACTAGGTAGAATAGTTACTAAATAGTTATTAACTATTTAATAACCACCTAGATAAAATAAATACAAAAGTACCTGTAAAATAAAACCTAACCTAAGTTACAATAACACCTAACACTACACTATAATTAAATTAATTCCCTAAATTAAATACAATTAAATACAATTAAATAACATTAGCTAAAGTACAAAAAAACCCACTAAATTACAGAAAATAATAAACAAATTACAAGATTTTTAAACTAATTACACCTATCCAATCCCCCTAACAAAATAAAAAAGCCCCCCCCCCCCCAAAATAAAAAAGCCCTACCCTACACTAAATTACAAATAGCCCTTAAAGGGGCCTTTTGCGGGGCATTGCCCCAAAGTAATCAGCTCTTTTACCTTTAAAAAAAAATTACAAATCCCCCCAACATTAAAAATCACCACCCACACAACCAACCCTACTCTAAAACCCACCCAATACCCCTTAAACAAACCTAACACTAACCCCTTGAAGATCACCTTACCGGGAGAAGTCTTCATCCAACCGGGCTGAAGTCCTCAACGAATCTGGCAGAAGTGGTCCTCCAGATGGGCAGAAGTGGTCCTCCAGACGAGCAGAAGTCTTCATCCAGATGGCATCTTCTATCTTCATCCAATCAGCCAATAGGATTGAGCTGGCATTCTATTGGCTGATTGGAACAGCCAATAGAATGCCAGCTCAATCATATTGGCTGATTGGATCAGCCAATAGGATTGAAGTTCAATCCTATTGGCTGATTGCATTAGTATAGTTACGGCAACGTTGGGGCGGCAGATTAGGGGTTAATAAATGTAGGTAGGTGTCGGTGATGTTAGGGACGGCAGATTAGGGGTTAATAATATTTAACTAATGTTTGCGATGCAGGAGTGCGGCGGTTTAGGGGTTAATATATTTATTATAGTGGCGGCGATGTCCGGTTCGGCAGATTAGGGGTTAAAAATTTTATTTTAGTGTTTGCGATGTGGGAGGGCCTCAGTTTAGGGGTTAATAGGTAGTTTATGGGTGTTAGTGTACTTTTTAGCACTTTAGTTAAGAGTTTTATGCTACAGCGTTGCTATATGCAAGGACCATTGAAAAGATAGGATACGCAATTTACGGTATGCTCGAGCCGCGAAAAAAAGTGAATGGTACACCTGTACCTGCCAGACTCGTAATACCAGCGGGCGTTAAAAAGCAACGTTGGGACCTCTCAACGCTGCTTTTTAAGGCTAACGCAAGACTCGTAATCTAGGCATTTGTTTGGAATTATGAGTTAAATTATTTATTAAACACATATCTAAATACAGTACCTGCAAAATTAATAAACAATTAATAAACAATTCAAAATAATAAAAAATGGGGGGGGGGGGAATCATGAACAGGCTAAAATAAGGCCATTTTAAACACATAGACAAAGTGAGAACAGACGTTTCTGATAATATCTTTATTGATAAAATAAATGAGAGTTTCTCCTATAAAGTGGTTTGGTTATAAAACACTCAGCCCGAAAGGATACAAAACCATAGTTTTAATTTTAATTTTAGTAATTTTTCCACACTGCAACAATCAATTAAGCTCTGACACGCTATAAAAGCACTACCAAGAGTTTTGTGGGCACACCCTCTGATGAAGTGAACGTAGGTTCACAAAACGCATAAGGGCATGCCCACCACTGACGTCACTTCCGGTCCGGCGAGAAAGTCTAAATCAACACATCCACATATGGACCCTGTCACTGACAGGCATTTAATCCGCATCCATCCACCTACAAGGACCATCAATTGCGAAACACTCCAACTTGGATGTTTAAAGGAGATATCAATGTAGTGTCTGCTACGGTTCTTTCACTATTTTGTTGAATTGGAAAATTTGTAAAACGGAAAAAACGCTAACTGTTTTTATCTTCCCTACCCAATTACAACAACCCAAGGGTACAAACACCCCACGTTGGTCAAACAAATAAACATTCTTAAGCCCATTGTCATTTGGTGACTTTTGTTCAAGAGGACAGCCACAAATATTTTAGGACCTTTTTTCTTTTCTTTTTTTCTTTTTTTCTCCCACTAATTGATTTTAATGTAAACAATCACAAACATGGAGTTTGTGTTTTAATTTGTACCAAATAAAGCATTTTTTAATTTTGATATCTATTAACTCGCATTCAGAGCTTTTTTCCAATTATCAAAGATAACACCACACAGCAAAAAATAATTTTAATAAAATGTGTGCCTTTCTAAAGATAAATAGGAGTGCTAATATAAAACTCCAACTCGCTGAGTTTTCTACCATACCCCATAGAGGAAAATAATTTACCATACTCCACAGAGGAGAAGCACACCATAATTTATGGAAGAGAAGCACACCACACTCCACAGAGGATAATTACACCATACTTCATACGGAAGAAGCTCACCATATCTAACAGAGGTAAAATATACCATACCAGAGGAGAAGCTTACCATATCTAACAGAGGTAAAACATACCATACTCAACAGAGGAGAAGCTTACCATACCCCCAGGATATTGAAAGAAGGAAGTAACATACTCCAACAGGTCCCAGAGACTGTATCAGCTTTAACACTGTCAGGATTTAAATCCCCTCAACGCTTTCAACATACCTCACAAGTTTGAGGTCAAATAAGGTGAGCATTACTCTAAGTTTTATTGCTACACTATTCACTAGTGCTTTCATACTGCACCATAAATTGTTTTCTGTTTATGTTTCCTCCCTTCTATGAGCCCTGACATCTGGAACCTTAACTTCACACCCCTACATTCTCATTCCATTGATGATAGTGGAATATCCAGATATAGCTGCTACTGAAATACATCAGGAGTAACTCTTTAGAAGCAAAGTTAATACTTGCTATACACACAGCGCAAGTCAAAATACCTACTACCCATATATATATATATATATATATATATATATATATATACACACATATTTAGACATGTATATGTAAGTATATATAAAATATAGCCCTTTGCAGTCAAACACCTTATCATATACCATATACCTTTGAATTAGTTTTCGGACGAATGCACAATCATCACGAAAATGTAATTTTCATTTCATTTTAACAAAATTAAAATCTGAATGAATGCACCAACGAAAATAAACAAGAAAATCCTGATGAAAATGTGTTTCTTTTATTTTGTTTTTAAGTGGTTAATACTTAGTATAACTTGCTCTCTTAGCTCTCCGGAGCACATTAAAGGGACAGTCTAGGCCAAAATAAACTTTCATGATTCCGATAGGGCATGTAATTTTAAACAATTTTCCAATTTACTTTTATCACTAATTTTGCTTTGTTCTCTTGGTATTCTTAGTTGAAAGCTTAAACTAGGAGGTTCATATGCTAATTTCTTAGACCTTGAAGGCCACCTCTTTTCAGAATGCATTTTAACAGTTTTTCACCACTAGAGGGTGTTAGTTCACATATTTCATATAGATAACACTGTGCTCGTGCACGTGAAGTTATCTGGGAGCAGGCACTTATTGGCTAAACTGCAAGTCTGTCAAAAGAACTGAAATAAAGGGGCAGTTTGCAAAGGCTTAGATACAAGATAATCACAGAGGTTAAAAGTATATTATTATAACTGTGTTGGTTATGCAAAACTGGGGAATGGGTAATAAAGGGATTATCTATCTTTTAAAATTCTGGTGTAGACTGTCCCTTTAAAGGGACATGACACCCACATTTTTTCTTTCATGATTTAGAAAGAGAATGCATTTTTAAACATCTTTCTAATTTACTTCTATTATCTAATTTGTTTTATTCTCTTGATATTCTTTGCTGAGAAGCATATCTAGATATGCTCAGTAGCTGCTGATTGGTTGCTTCACATAGAAGTCTCATGTGATTGGCTCACCCATGTGCATTGCTTTTTCTTCAACTAAGGATATCTAAAAAATTAAGCAAAATAAATAACAGAAGTAAATTGTAATGTGGTTTAAATGTGTATGTTCTATCGGAATCATGAAAGAAAGATTTTGGGTTCAGTGGCCTTATAAGGTCGGTATCGTAGCTACAGGTGAACGTTTCACCTGCAGCTTTAAAACATTTACATTCATTTTAATGATAACAAATGTAAATGTTTAACAATTAAACTGACTAGTGCAGCCAACGAATATATGTGGAAAACTAATTTCCTTGAATATTGGGCACAACATTTTCCTCCTTGCACATGTCTTTTTTTAACCCTTTTCTGAATTTTTTACAAATATTTCTATGAATAATTTTTATCAGATAGTGTTTATATAAGTCTAAGTGTAATTTTGAATAGGGCAATAGTACATTTTTGAAGAGTAGTTTAGGAAAATGACATTGTCACACTTTGAGGATCACCATTTCTCTATATAAAGTCTAGTAAAAGACACATTGTACCATTCAGTTAACAGCATCGTCTCGCTTCCCTCTCGAGAAATACTACTCTATTCTACTCACTTCCCTCTCAGGAAATACTGCTCCAGTTAAATAATGTTGTATGCATCTCTGACCATTCATATGTAGTTTATAACTTAGTTAAAATGTAAAATTAAAATCTCTTAAATGTGTTCCTAATAATCAATTTGACTTGTTTGAGTGAATTAAATTTTTTTAAAGTAGCCCATTTAACTTTATTTTGCTATTTTAAATAATTGTTTTTGCCAGCTGAAACTGCCACCAATACTTAAAAAAATATGGATATGTTTGTATGCTCTGTAGAAAAGTGATGTAAACCGGAGGTAACAACATAAGTTAACCTCTCAATGGGGGTGATAATGAGAAATATATTTATGTATCTTTAATAGCTGTTTTTCCTCATTGACCATTTCCTGCCTTAATTAGAATTTACATTCTTAACCATTAGACTCTGTGTACGAAAAGAGATATCATGATAATATCTTCTCTTTGTTTAAATGGGCATATCTTTGAGAACAATAGATTGTGGGTTGAATGATCAAAAATACATGAACGATTAAATTCCCATAGATTTATTTCCCTTGCAGTAAGTGTAACAAGTAATTTGGAACACATTAAAGGGCCATTATAGTAACAAAAATATTCTGTTCGAGCAGGTAATTTTAAGATTATTGACCTTAGATACTATTTCCCCCAAGTGCAAAATGCCACTGATCCAATCAACAGCGCTAGTTCCACATCTGAGTCATAGGACTAATGCTGCTAATTGGAACAGCAGCATTTCCTGCTCAGAACCAGCAGTGCTCTGTGAGAGAACTTTTTTTGGTGAGGTTAAACACAATAGTCTAGGTTTGATAGTCTTAAAATAACATACTGTAACAGATAAAAGCATGTCATTTTTTTTTTACTTTAATGGCCCTTTAAGGGGTACCTAATTTTACAGTAAAGTTTCCATTTAACTCTGGTGCTATTTCCTGTTAACTGGAGACCAGGATACAACAAAATAGCAGATTTCTGGGATCGCTGCAGAGACTCTAAAAAACGGTAAACTATTCAAGGTTAATAACTGGGATGCTAGTACAGGTGGCCCTCGTTTTACAACGGTTCAATTTACACCGTTTCAGAATAACAACCTTTTTTTCCAGTCATGTGACTGCTATTGAAAAGCATTGAGAAGCAGTGCATTTATTAAAATAGCCCGTAGGTGGAGCTGTCCGCTTGTGTTGCAGCAAAGCCTAGCAAGCTGAAATTAATCAGTTTAACCAGAACTGAGCTACTGAGCAGATTTCAAAGGAACAAGATCTTCCTGTCTTTAAATCAGTCCAGATTGGAATGCATAGAAAGAACTGTTTGCAGAAAAATGCAAGTGAAGTCTGTGTTGTGTGATTATTTTATTAGGTTTATAATTCTGTTTAGCAAATGTTTTTTTCATTTAACTTAGTTTAATTATATATTCTGTGTTGTGTGATTATTTTATTAGGTTTATAATGCTGTTTAGCATTTAAAGTCTTCATTTCAAAGCTTTAAAAATAATGTATTAGGTGCTACTTATGACAATTTTGAGAGGTGTCTGGAACCTATCTCCCTCACTTCCCTTTGGCTTACACTATAAACTGGGTTTCAATTTACAACGTTTCGATTTACAACCATTCCTTCTGGAACCTAACCCCGGCATAAACTGAGGGCTACCTGTACTACTGGCAGAAAGAAGGTTAATCTTTATATGGCTTATGAAAGGTTTTAAGAAGTCATTTTTTTATTCCTGAAAAATATATTTGTAACAAGTATGACATAACATTGGCAGGGGTGGAAATGTGAAGGTAAGGAGATATTTCTTAACGTTGAATAAAACAAAATGTAAACATTCCACTAACAGTAATGAGGTAATAATAGGGATGGACATTTGTGGGTTTCCTTAGAAAATTAATGTCAAATATGGCGGCCGCCAGCAGCATTTAAACTATTTTTGGAGGCGGATTTATTCTTGTGAAAGTGCGACACATTAATATCTGGATTTGCACAGATCTTAGTGAATGCTGCTGGTGGCGGACATATTTGTAATTTATTTACAAACAAAACCCACAAATGCATATATCTAGTTAATAACACAAACCGATTGTAAAATAAAGTATTAGGTATTTGCTGTTTTATAGTAGAAAATTGAATTTGTACAGGGAAAAGGAAAACATTTGTGGTTATTTGCTTCAGAACTAGAGTATTTAGAGTACACTAAAGTCAAATTTAAACTTTCATGATTCAGATAGAGCATGAAGTTTAGAGAGACTTTCCAATCTTCTACCATTATCAAATTCTTCATAGTAATTTTAGTATATACATCTTGTGAGGCCCTAGCTCTATAATTTGCTGATGGCTGTCACATGATGCAGGGGCCTGGCAAATTAAAGACCATTCTTAAAATTTCTTGAAAAAAAATCCACTGCTCATTTAAAATTTCGACTAATTGCTACTGCATTGTTATTGGTCTACTGTTGTTTTTTATTTGTCATTAAATAAATTCAAAGATCTTGATTGTAATCCAGCCAATTAAGTTTTCCAACATTATTGTGGTCTTATAAGATGCTTTCTGTCTTTAAAGGGACAGTTTGCTCAAACATTTTCTCCCCTTTAATTTGTTCTTAATGATCCATTATACTTGCTAGAGTGTATTAAATTATGTAGCATGTTGTACCCCAACTAAACTGAAAATTTCTGGACTTAGGTCCATGCTGCAAAAACAACCAGCAGAATAAATTACACTCCCGGTGGTATGTAAAAGAGATAACTAATAAAATGATAATTTCCCATTGTTTTCTTTAAATATTGGGCTTTGGTTTACAAACTGATATAAGATAAGGAAGGAATTGTGTGTACACAATGTGAAAAAATAAAAAAATCTAATTTTACATGCAAGCACAATCCATTATAATAGCACAAAAACAGCTATTTCATATATACAAATAAACCTGAAAATGCAATTTTTCATTCATTCTATATTTTGGAGCTGGTATAACAAGTCATTGGAAATACATTAAGGGAAAAACAATTTTACTGTATACTATCCCTTTAAAGGGACAGTCAAGTCCAAAAAAAACTTAAATGTTTCAAATAAGGCATGTAATTTTAAACAACTTTCCAATTTACTTTTATCAACAATTTTGCTTTGTTCTCTTGGTATTCTAGTTGAAAGCAAACCTAGGAAGGTGCATATGATAATTTCTAAGCCCTTGAAGACTGCCTCTATTTTATTTACTTTTCACAGCAGGGGAGAGCAAGCTCATGTAGGCCATATAGATAGCATTGTGATCACGCCCGTGGCTAGTGGCAGACACTGCACTAATTGGCTAAAATGCAAGTCAATAGATAATAACTAAAAGTCATGTGATTAGGGGCAGTCAGAAGATGCTTAGATACAAGTTAGTCACAGAGGTAAAAAGTGTATTAATGTAACAGTGTTCGTTTTGCAAAACTGGGGAATGGGGAATAAAGGGATTATCTATCTTTCTAAACAAAAAAAAATCTGGTGTTGACTGTCCCTTTAAAGGGACATTAAAGCCAAAATTTTTCTTTCATGATTCAGATAAAGAATACAATTTTAAAACAACTTTGCAATTTACTTCTACTGTCCAGTTCGCTTCATTCTCTTTGTTTACTTGTACCTTTAAGGTTTTCTTATAAGACTAGTAAGAATATTTTATTCACCAGATGACTTCAAACTAGAAAAACTGTCTGAGACAGCATTAGGCCTCAAAGAGCAACCTAATCTATGTAATCCATCTGTTAAAATCTAATCCCAAGGAAACAGTCAGTTACCATGACAACAATAAATAAAAACTTTACTTGCCAAAACATAGATAGTTTAAAGGAAGAACAGTGTGCATCAAAGTCCCAAAAAGCACAAAACCAGGGCCTAAAGCAGTTTGAAATATTTTCTCAAGTGATTAAAGGCAAAAGGTGGACACAAAGAAAGGCTCAACTGACTTATAGTTTATATAAAGAAACACACCCCAGTCAAAGAGATTTTACTTTTAATAAAAAAAAAATGCCGGTAAACAGTGGTCTACAGTGCCAAATGAAGATTTAGCCAGAGGTAAGTGCTGTGAGGAAGAAGAAAAAGACATTCAACATGATATATATATATATATATATATATATGTTTTTATATACCTGTATATATATATGTTTTTATATACCTGTATATATATATATATATATATATATATATATATATATATTTAAATATTTACCAGCTTAAGGTTATCGTGTTATTCCTAAGTAATAATTAGGTCCCTTTATAAATCTTGTGGTGACCCAATTAGCACACGGTAATCTAGAATATTAAATGGATCAAAAAGAAAAATCAAACAGTAGATTACAACCAGCACAAACTTGTTTCCAGCTAGTTACTCCTCATACTGTGTCACAATGAAAGAGACATACCCAGATTGCGATCAAAGAAAAATAATTTTATAGAGCATAAAACAGATACACTTGACAGTCTGCTTATTGTATAAAAGCAGGAGCAAGAACTAAGTGCAAAAGATGGGGTACTCCAGAGCCTTCGTATTATATATTAATCATACATTAACTGCAAATTAGAATGCATTTTTATTGATACAGCCCTCACCATGAGCTAGTCTTAACAGTAAATCAAGGGTGTCTTTATATGTAGTGGTTGAATCGTTTCGTAGTTTCTCATATTGGGTGACTACTTCTAGTTGTCTTTTACACTCCTTTACATAGTCTTGATAGTCTAACACTACTACATTGCCACCCTTGTCTGATGGCTTAATTACTATCTTGTTGTCATTCATCAAATCACTGTGCTCGCCTTTCAGTGGTATCCAAGTTGTCTTTACAATCTCTATTTTCTACCAAATTTTTAATATCTATTTCAACTAATTTGACAAAGTTGGCTACATTGGAGACCACTGAAAGGGAGGGCATATAGGCTGATTTGGGTTTCAAATGAATAAATCCAATGCTAGTTGGCTCAGTGACTTCCCCCCTTCACATTCTGTCAGAAGTTTTTCTAATTCTTGTAATGTTTTCTGATCATGCATATCCAATTTTGTTGTATCACCTTTGTTAGCATAACTTCTTTTTAACACTACTCGTCTCGCAAACAGATGGAGATCTTTTGTAATCAGAAATGTATCTGCATTGTTGGTAGGGCAGAAAGTTAAACCTTTTTTCAGCAATTTAAGATGGTCTTCATTTAAAGTTTTTTTTAGAAAGATTGACCACCTCCATTGTATTATTACAATCAATAGTTATTTCTCCACTGTTTGTGAGCTCCGTAGTGAATACCCCCTTTCTTTCCATTGTCTTTTTTTATGCTTTCTGCCCCCTCTCCTTCTTTTAGTTGGTTTACTTGTCTCCTCTGTCCTAAAAAATTACCTCTTCTACAAAATGATTTTTCTTTTTGATCTATATATATATATATATATATATGTTTTTATATACCTGTACCCGAAACTGCACTAGAATATCAATAGAATATCCATTTTCTTCGTTCTCTTGGTATCTTTATTTGAGAAGCAGGAATGTAAGCTTAGAAACCGGCCCATTTTTGGTTCAGGACCTGGGTAGCACTTGCTGATTATGGCTAAATGTAGCCACCATTCAGCAATCACTGATCCAACCAGGGTTATTGACAAGCTCTGCTCTTGAGTGATTCAGTGTGTGAGAGCAGTGAGGTGGTATTGTGCAAGAGTAAACATGTCTGCTTGTACCTTTCAAAATGGGGACCATTGTATAATGAAACCAAACAGCTACCTATGGTTCTAACTACTACATCAAAGGCTTATACAGCCTCATTTTTTATTTCACTACTTTAAAGATCATCAAAAAGGGTTAAAACAAATGTCTCTATTTTTGTCTCTCCCGTGGTATTTATTTTGTTGTCAGTTATAGAGTTTAAAATTTCATTGATAACAGACTTTTTAGTTTGTTTGTATAAACGTAGAATTCTTTCCTGATCAGAGTTTTACATAAAAAGCAACATATGTCTAATTATTAGAATGGTTTGCTATAAAGCTTTAAATGTAAAGATATTTTAAAAATAAATACTAGTCTGATTATTATAACTATTGGTAATGGTCTGCTACAGTAATTTTGATGTGCTGCAGCATTAAATCAATTGGTATTTTTTGTAAGACATCTACTCTTTCTGAAATACATTTTTTCAAGCTATCAATTATAGCCATATATTGACTTGCTTTATTTTTCTTAAATAAAGAATGTGGTTCATATGGTGCTGTGTGTTTATCTTTCATGTAAGTAAATATTCTCGGAGTCTACTTCATGATATGAATGAAGGATGATGAGTGATTCACTGTGTGTACAGCATTAAGAAGTCAATCAAAATCCTTTAGAAAAACGTATCTAATGATTTTCAACAGAAAATAACCACTAAAGACTACAGGGATTTTTGTAGGTAAATTATTTGATACATTTTTTTCTAAAGGATTCTGATTAACCCCTAAATCTTTTAGAAATTATATCACAACAGCAGTAGCTCTTTGATGCTCTAATTGCACCAGAAGAAAAAAAACTACTCTTTATGCAATAAAAACAAAACTTTGGGCATTAATATGGGTGGCAAATGTTTACCTTTGTTCTTAAAGGGACATTAAAGGGACAGTCTACACCAGAATTTTTATTGTTTTAAAAGATAGATAATCCCTTTATTACCCATTCCCCAGTTTTGAATAACCAACACAGTTATAATAATATACTTTTTACCTCTGTGATTATCTTGTATCTAAGCCTCTGCAAACTGCCCCTTTATTTCAGTTCTTTTGACAGACTTGCAGTCTAGCCAATCATTGCCTGCTCCCAGATAACTTCACGTGCACGAGCACAGTGTTATCTATATGAAATACGTGAACTAACACCCTCTAGTGGTGAAAAACTGTTAAAAGGCATTCTGAAAAGAGGTGGCCTTCAAGGTCTAAGAAATTAGCATATGAACCTCCTAGGTTAAGCTTTCAACTAAAAATACCAAGAGAACAAAGCAAAATTGGTGATAAAAGTAAAAAGGAAAATTGTTTAAAATAACATGCTCTATCTGAATCATGAAAGTTTATTTTGGCCTAGACTGTCCCTTTAAAACCAAAATGTTTTCTTTCATTATTCAGATAGGACATGCAATGTAACCAACTTTCCAATTTACTTTGTTCTCTTGGTTGAAAAGGATAACTCGAAAGGCTCAGATTATGTGAGCTTGCTGCTAATTGATGGCTGCATATATATGCCTGTTGTCATCAGCTAACTGATGTGTTAGGCTAGTTTCCAGTAGTGCATTGCTTCTTTTTAAGTAAAGGATACCAAGAAAATGAAGCACAATTAAAAATAGAAGTAAATTAGAAAGTTGTCTAAAATTGTATACTCTGTACCATGAAAGAAAAAATTGGGGTTTCATGTCCCTTTAAAGGGACAATGTACACAAGAATTTTTTTTCTTTGCATAAATGTTTTGTAGCTGATCTATTTATATAGCCCATCTGGGAGTTTTTTTTTTGTAACAATTTATAGTTTTGCTTATTTTTTAAGAACATTGGGCGAGATTACATATTCGGCATCGCCCGCAAAAGTTGGCGATGCCGGTGTTTAGTCTGGTTTTGCTATCACATATACGGTGCCACATATAAATGCGGTGCGCATATTTCACCCGTCACCCACTATTTTTACTCCCATAAGCTAGCATAGAACCGCATCGCAAATCGGTATCACATATTCAGGGCAAGGACTTACACAGTGAAAATGGAGAAATTTTACTCCATTTCCACCTCGCCACACATAGGCAGGCGCAGCAAGCCTTGCGCTGAAAATGTGAGCACCATAACTCCCGTAACTGCCTGAAAATATTAACAAACACCTAATGCATGCGCAATATCTATCTACCTGTCAACCGCCAACCCCCACCGCAATAACTAATAAAGTATATTAACCCCTAATCCGCCAACCCCCACATCGCAATCTACCTAATAAAACTATTAACCCCTAATCCGCCATTCACCCACATAGAAATTAACCTAATTATCTATTAACCCCTAAACCGCCAAACCCCCACAACGCAAATAACCTAATTAACCTATTAACCCCTAATCCTCCATTAACCCACATTGCAATTTACCTAATAAATCTATTAACCCCTAAACCGCCAAACTCCTACAACGCAAATAACTAATTAAATTACTAAACCCCCTAACCTAACACCCCCTAAATTAACCAATTACCTAAATTAAAAAATATTAAGATACAATTAAAATAAAAAACCTAACATTACTTTAAAAATTAAAGACAATAAATTTAAATTAATCTAAAATTACAAAAAAGAAAAAGTCTAACATTACATAAAATAATAAACCAAATTTTTAAAAATAAAAAATTAAACCTAATCCCTATGAAAATAAAAAAGCCTCCCAAAATAAAAACACCCCCTAATCTAAACTAAACTACCAATATCCCTTAAAATGGTCTTTTGTAGGGCATTGCCTAAGTTAAACAACTATTTTACATTTAAAAAAACTAAGTTCCCCCTAACAGTAAACCCCCCCCCACCTACCAAACCCCAAAATAAAAAACAACAACACTAAAAAATCATAAACTACCCATTGCCCCTAAAGGGGCAATATGTATGGGCATTGCCCTTAAAAGGACATTCATCTCTTTTACTGTCCTTAAAAGGGCATTCAGCTCTTTTATCGCCCATTAAATCACTAATCTAACAAATATATATTTTTTTTAAAAAAAAGCCTAAGTCTAACCCCCAGATAGGTACTCACGGTTCCTGAAGTCTGCTGGTAAACTCTTTGTCCAAGTGGCAACCTCTTCTATCTTCATCCAGGACCGCGGAACTGAAGACCGGTGACCGAGGAACTGAAGACTGCAACCGCGGAGCCAAGGAGCGTGGTGGACCCTCTTTGTACGGTTACCGCCGTACACTGAATATTGAATGCAATTTATGCATTAAAATATGGGGTATCTTGCATTCCTATTGGCTGATTTGAATCTTCAAATTCAAATCAGCCAATAGGATGAGAGCTACTGAAATTTTATTGGCTGGTGGCTTCTAAGTAAGTTTTTAAAAGGTTTTATACTGGATTATTAGAACAGTATCTGTGCATATTCTTCTTTATAGTAATGTCTATTACATGCAGTTATATGAATATTTATGTATACTCTCCCTTAAAGACTGATGCCAATTCTTGCAAGAAATGTCTATAGTCTTAAAAGGAAACTAAAGTCAAAATTAAGCTTTCATGATTCGGAAAAAGCATGAGGTCTTAATAGACTTTCCAGTATACTTCCATGATCAAATTGAGCAAGTTGAACAGCTTTTTATATGCACACTTTCTGAGTTACCAGCACCTACTGAGCAAGTGCAAGAGTTTATGGCACATATATATATATATATATATATATATATATATATATATATATATATATATATATATATGCATTTGTGATTTGCTGATGGCTGTCACATGAAACAGGGGGACAGCAAATTAAAGTTTGAAATTTGTCAGAAAAAAATCAACCGCTCATTCAAAATTCTTTCTATTTTGCACTTATTGATTATGCGGTTACACTGTACTAAATAGTCATTTAAAGGGACAGTCTACACCTTAGTCATCTTAAAGTCCTTTTTAGATTATGCTGCAAATAGCCTCCTTTCTAGATGATACAGTAATGGTAAAAAAAAATATTTTAAAATCAATATTGTTTCTGGCCTTTTTGAAATGGCAGATAAGCTCCACCCACTGATTACATCACAATCTGGGCTTCATACGGCTTCCAAACACAGAATGCTCACTAAAATGAAAGGGAAGGTCTGATGTATTAATCCTTCAGGGCTTTAAAGGAGTATATAGAGAAAAGAGAAACAGAGAGAATATCAGGAGCACCGAGTTTCGAAAAAAGAAAAAACCTTTATTAGCATGTTCCTTAAAACAACGGGGTATAACAAATCCCCTTGGTAAAAACTGAGGTGTAATGAAGTGAAATAGCAGTATGAATAGGTAGGCTGATGCGTTTCAGCTAACACAACGTACTCTTAGCCCCTTAAAATCATTTATCTCAAACAAGCATTTAAAACCATTACTGCACAATAATTGGTCTATTGGTACACACCTCCTAAAGAAAATGACCAATATGGATCATTAACGCCCCGATAAACCCCTACTATCAATATGCTAATGAACAGCCTAGATATATCTCGCTAAAGCAATGGCCATAGCACCCGTGTGCAATAATATTATTGTTAAACTTTCCGCTACGCTCTCTTACTGCAGCGATGCTAGTGATGTGCTAACGCTGGGAGTAATAAATGACTGTAACGTATGCTAACGTGAACTATGATACCTCTACCCACAGTGGGAGCAAACTCACCCATACTAGTTAAACATGATCCAGGGAGTAAAATCAATTCGAGTACTAGCTTGGATCAACCCAAAATAGGGATATAGTATGTGTCTCCAAATGTGGGAGTGGTTATCAAGAAATACCAACCAACAAAAATAAATAAAAATGTATAAAAATTAAGAAAAATTAAACAAAATAAACACTGCATACTTGAAAACATTGCCCGGAAAAAGAAAAAGAAAAAGGAACCATGCCAACGAGCACAGGACCAATGGGATAGCGGGTGAGTCGACTTGAACTGGATAGAGTGCGATTACTTAGCTAGTGCATAGAAATGACATTATGTACCACACTTAACTAATGTACAACAACATTATTATTCTGCAATCCTCCTTCCAGACCATCTTATATTAACCCCTTAACTACATTACAACCACAGCGAACAGGACCGCTGTACTTTATTGTCCCACTTATACAAAGCCTAAAAACCATGTAGCCTAATACCATGGGCTCAATCTAACCAGCATCCCTTGACCTCTGGGTTATAATGTGGTACTGGAAAGAGGTTTGACAATATTCTCTAGTAGTGGTCTAAAACTGGTTGTGAAACAATTAACAACTATGAACCATACGTAACAAAAAACATTTTAACCAGTCATAAGGTTAAATTAATAATAGTGTCATTTTACTAGCATCATGACAGGGTTGGGCACAAAAAGTTGCTTAAGCTCAGAGTCAACAATCAGACCTGGACACTAATTCCGGTGAGCTGTGCCTGTTATGACAATGTAATAATGTGAGGGGTGGGAGGGGTTGTAAATAGGAACTATCCTTAGTCAGAAGTCTCTTGGGTATAGACCGGAAACTAACTGTGATCTGATATCCCATCTCCATAGACAAAGAAAAGTGACAAGTGTTGACATCAGTATGTCCATAAACTCCCTGAGGGCCGAAGACTGATCTCACCAAAAATTGATAAGATCAAACTCAGTATTCAAAGCCTCTAGAATTCTGGTCTTTAGCCTGAATATCCAGAAGGCCTCCCTCTTTGCCAACTTCCTCGCTCTGCCCCCCCCCTTTACTAGTGGGCAAGACCCTCTCTATAATATTCCAACTGAAACTACTCACATCCTTGTCATGGTAAAGTGAGAAGTGCTTGATTAAGGGTGTAGTGAGTGTACCTGCCCTGATATTTGAGAGGTGCTCCTTGATACGTACCCTGGCCTCCCTTGTACTGAGGCCCACGTATTGTAAAGCACATTGTGTGCAGGTGATTAAATATACAATATAGGTTAATCGACAATTGAGACATAGGGGCCTATCTATCAAGCTCCGTATGGAGCTTGATGCCCCGTGTTTCTGGCGAGCCTGCAGGCTCGCCAGAAACGGCAGTTATGAAGCAGCGGTCACAAAGACCGCTGCTCCATAACCTTTCCGCCTGCTCTGAGCAGACAGACAGACATCGCTGGAAATCAACCCGATCGAGTACGATCGGGTTGATTGACACCCCCCTGCTGGCGGCCCATTGGCCACAAGTCTGCAGGGGGTGGCGTTGCACCAGCAGCGTATTACTTGCCATATTCAGCGAGGTCTGGCGGACCTGATCCGCACTGTCGGATCAGGTCTGCCAGACCTTCATACATATGCCCCATAGGTTTATTTTAAACCTTTCACCTGTAGCCATAAAACGAAAACTATCTCCTATTTTTGCCTTTGCACAGGCTACACAGGCTGTGTAATTACAACGATACATTCCCTTAAATCTTAATCAAGAGGAATCATTAGCAACCTTAGTCTTCAGCCTAGTGGGTGCCACTGCATTACCTATTGACCTCCACTTTTTATATGCAAACCTAATCCCTTTCTCAACCGTAGTTTGGAAGCCCATCATCAGCTGCTAATAATGGGAAGTGTTTTCTAATGATTTGACATATCTGGGAATATTGTTGTGAATATTCTGTGATAAACACAACTTTGTGGTCGTTTGTGCCCTCCCATGAGGTTTGTTGTCCTCTGGCCCCGCTCAAAAGATCATGTCTCTCAATTGACTTCACTGATCTTCTAGCTTTTAAAATGGTAACTTGTTTATACCCCCTCTCCTTAAGTCTCTCCGACAGGCTTTCAGCTTGTTTCTCGTACAATGTCTCATTGGTACAATTTCTTTTGAGGCGTATAAACTGTCCCCTTGCTACACCCTTAAATACTCTCTGTGGGTGGCAGCTAGAGGCATGAAGGAGAGAGTTACCCGAGATGGGATTACGTTATACATCTGTCTCAATAACCTTGTTAAGAATTCCCCTCAGCATAAGATCCAGAAAATTAATCTCCACTTTGTGTGTTTCAGAAGTAAAGCTTAGACCAACATCATTAGTGTCAAGGTTCCTGATGAATTCTATCAAATCATCATCAGAACCCCTCCATACAAAGAGGAGGTCATCAATAAAGCGCCTGTACCACAATATTTCTTGCCTAAAGGCATTCCCCTCCCCATAGATGTAGGACAGCTCCCACCAACCCATAAACAGGTTGGCATAGGAGGGGGCAAACCACCCCCATAGCTTTCCCATGTCTCTGGAGATAAAAAAACACCCCCAAACTCGAAATAATTTTGGGTAAGCAGGAATTTGGTGACCCTAATGACAAATTCCACATGCTGCTCGTCCGAACCATACCTTCTATTCAGAAAGTACTTAATTGCCTCAAGACTTTTCTCATGAGGTATAGTGGAGTACAGAGATCTTACATCCCCGTGAGCCACCTGTAACCCTCCTGCCATACCAATCCTGATAACAAGTTCAAAACATGTTTGGTATCAGATAGGTAGCTCCAAAGGTTGCTCACCAGAGGCTGCAGAACTCCGACAATCACTCAGACAGATGCTCGAGCAGAGAGCCAATGACACTGACGATTGGCCTCCCCTGTATATTGGACAGGGACTTGTGGACCTTCGGTAAGTGATTAAACACTGGTACCACAGGGTTGTTAATTAGTAAATAATTCTTGGTGTCCTGGTCAATGTACCACAACTCTACCCCATCATCCACAAGGGAGGCCAATTGTCGCTGGAAATATCTCGTGGGGTCACCCTGGAGGATGATATAGTCATCCTCATTCATAAGTTGCCTATGTGTTTCAGTTACAAAGGCTGCTTTATCAAGTACAACAATTACACCACCTTTTTTCTGCGGCCCTTATCACAATTTCCTCATGATTACTGAGGTTCTGCATAGCTTCTTTTTGAGCCCATGTAATGTTTTTTATTGTAGTGAAAAAACAAGTACTGTGGGCGCCTTAAAGGGCAGGTCAAAAAAATGTATGAGTTGATTATGTCCTAATACATATGAAAAAAATCTTTTAACAAATGATAGGTAAATGATCAAGGAGAAAAAAAAATCAACAGCCAATTGAAATGAATGTTAAAATATAATTTAATTAGACTTTACTAAATGTATTAAAAGAGTTGTAAACGAAATAATTCATACAATGAGATAAATATAAAAAGGCAATACTAAATGTACATAAATAAATGCATAAAAACTTGTTTGTATAAAATAAGTGATTCTCTGTAAGTGACCTATCTATGTAGAGAGAAGACCTCTAAAGACACTTCAAAATACTTAGCCTCTGCTGCAGACAGGGTTAAGGAAGCAAAAAAGCAAAAAAGCAGTACTAATGAGAGAAAACGAATCCTGGTGATTTAAGCAAAATAACAATGAGCTGCAACAATGATGCTCAATTCAATTTCAACGTTTTAGGATTGGTGTAAAACGGCAATCCTGCGCAGGTTATAGCCGTGAAGAAATAGTACCTTAATTTGTTCAGGAGCTCCAAGTGTTTTTGTAATCCAGTGTAGCAGTTATACCGCCAGCATGAAACAGCTCTGGGAACCCTCTGTGTGTGATAGGAAGAAAGCCGCCAAGCTCCTCTACCCTACAAACTCTGGAATTCCACCCTCAGCTGTGTGATGTCCGTTTGTTGCTTCAGTGTTTCCTGGAGTACGGTGTCCTTAGTGAGCCACAATAGTGTGAAGAAAGTAGTTCCGGCAACGTTTCAGCTCTTAGCAGAGCCTTTGTCAAGCCTGTTACTTTCTTCTAAATGAGCTCCGTTTATAGCTCTGTCTGTAATGTTAATCCAAAGGGGTGGTTTGTTGCAATTAGTGAGATCTTTAATAGCTGAGCCACACATGTATTTAGCATAAACAAGACAAAATATGTATTTTTAAAACCGGATGGTTAGTTAGAACTATTTGTATTGATAAGATACACATATCAAGAAGTGTGGGACTCTCTTTAAAAAAAAAAAATTGAACAAATTTGAGGCATTTGTAGATGCATCCAAATTCATGAGATCCCTCACTCTAAAAAGGTATTTTGCAAAAAGTGCACTAGAAAGAGAGACACAAACATCGGTCATACAGAATAATAAGAAAGACGAAAAGGGTTTTATACATTCAGATCTGAAACAAAAATCACTATTCTATCCCAAACATTAAAAGGGCCCAGTCCTCGAAACATTTGAAAGATTGGTACTTAATGATATAAGAAACATCCCAGAAAATAAAATCAATAAAGTACTATTTAACTTATCCAAAAAACAGAAAGATTTGATCAAAGATTTGGAAAATAATAAGGATATAATTTTCAAAAGTGCGGATAAGGGAGGGGGGATAGTCATTTTAGACAAAGATCACTACACAAGGATCTGTAATGATCTTCTGGAAGATATTAATACATACAAAAAAAAGAAAAATAAACCCCACTACAATATATCAATGGGAACTAAAAAGACTACTGGACAAATAAAAACAAGTTGGGGTATTAAATGAGAAAGAATATGCTTACCTTCTAATAAAATTTCCTATTATTCCAGTATTCTACATACTCCCGAAGATACATAAAAGCATAAAAAATCCCCCCGGTAGACCAATAGTATCAGGGATAGATTCCATCACTTCCAATATGTCCCAGTATATAGACATTTATTTGCAAAAATACGTTACATCATTAGACTCCTACTTAAAAGATTCAACTGAAGTTTTAAAGATATTGAAAAATGTTAAATGGGAAGAAGGTATGTGGTTAATCAGTTGTGATGTAACTTCATTATATACATGTATAAGCCATGAGGATGGCATAAATGCCGTTAGGTCCTTTCTACTAGAAGACAAAGAAATCAGAGCAGTACAACGAGAATTTATATTGGAGGGAATAAAATTTATCCTAACACATAATTATTTTTTATTTGAAAAATACTTCTATGAACAACTATGTGGAACAGCAATGGGGACTAGGTTTGCCCCCAGCTATGCAAATCTTTTCATGGGCTTCTGGGAAACTAGATTCTGGAAGGAGGCTGAGGTGGGGGCAAACCTAGTCCTCTATAAGAGATACATAGACGATGTCTTGATAATATGGAACGGCTCAGACACATCATTTAACAAAATTTTTGAAAGAATGAATTTAAACAACCTAAACATTAGATTCACTAAGGAAATGAGTCAGGAACATCTCACATTTTTAGATTTAGACATCCGGATTGAAAACAATAAGATACATACAAAGACATTTTTCAAACCTGTTGACTGCAATAACTTCATACATTCTACAAGCTGTCACCATACTAATTGGAAGGCTAATATCCCAGTAGGCCAAATGTTAAGAATAAAGAAAAATTGCAGTAAAGATGAGGATTTCATTCAACAATCTGAAATTTTAAAAAATAAATTTTTAGAAAGAGGGTATGACAGCGATAAAATAGAGGAGATCAGAAAAAAGACTGTGAATGTCAATAGAGATGATCTCTTACAACCAAAATCAAAAGAGACAGGGATATGTACTAATCTAAGAATCCCATATATAACTAAATACAATTCAAATCATAAACTACTTGAGAACATCTTCCACAAACATTGGCACATTTTGAAACAAGATAATCGTATAGGTGAACAGTTATCTGACCGCCCCCATTTTGTGTATAGAAAAACAAATAATTTAAAGAGTATATTAGCACCCACTGTATGTAATTCCAAAAAGAGATCAGATAAAGACCTGTTGGGTAATGATTTAAGAGGATTTTATCCCTTTGTAAATCATGCAGATATTCCAAAAAAACAACTTGTTTTTCCTCATCATCAACAGGGAAACAATTTAAAATTAATGAGCTAATTAGATGTACTGATAAAAATATTGTTTATTTAATACAATGTAAATGTGGGAGTCAATATATAGGAGAGTCGACAAGACCCCTTAGAGAACGTATACGAGAGCATCTATCATCAATTGAAAATGCTGACAAAGAGAGAAACCAAGATCTCCCGGTTGCAAAACACTTTAAGACATGCAACGGAGGTAATCTCACATATTTTAATTACATAGGGATAGTGAAAGTGAAGGATAAAGGTAGGGGAGGAGACATGGAAAAAATGCTTTTACAATTGGAATCAAGGTGGATTTTTAATGTCAACACTCTAATCCCCAATGGTCTAAATTTGGAAATGGATCTATCATGTTTCCTTAGGTAGTAATTTGTATCCCAGTAGGTTTTTAGAATAATAGTTTGTTTCTATATATCTGCCTAATTTAATCAAATAATATAAACAATTTTTATGATTCTTAGATATATATTTATTCTCAAAGCTTTTAGAAGTTAGATATATATATACATACACTTTTTATAGAGAGATCATTTTATGATTTTTTTTTTTTTTAACATAGAAAATATAAACAACTCAAATCAACTTTAATTTTTTTTTTTTAAAGCCAAAATTTAATATTAAATTATGTTTGCCAAATTCTTGTAAAAACAAAATATGTGAGTAAATATTTCAGTTGATAAGGATTTATGTATGTATATACTAGTCTCTTTTAAATATAAATAAACAGCCAATATACATGTATGTTATTATATTATTATATTTCTATTTCACATTATGAATGCCTTTAGTATAAGCTGCCTTATTATTAGAACACTGAAGTTTGCACTTTGTTTTTACACCTATAGGTACTTTAAGGTTCTCTTCTGAAAATTAGGTACTATTAAATATACCCTTTTCTTAGAGAAAAAAAGAGTCCCACACTTCTTGATATGTGTATCTTATCAATACAAATAGTTCTAACTAACCATCCGGTTTTAAAAATACATATTTTGTCTTGTTTATGCTAAATACATGGGTGGTTCAGCTATTAAGGATCTCACTAATTGCAACAAACCTCCCCTTTGGATTAACATTACAGACAGAGCTATAAAAGGAGCTCATTTAGAAGAAAGTAACAGGCTTGACAAAGGCTCTGCTAAGAGCTGAAACGTTGCCGGAACTACTTTCTTCACACTATTGTGGCTCACTAAGGACACCGTACTCCAGGAAACACTGAAGCAACAAACAGACATCACACAGCTGAGGGTGGAATTCCAGAGTTTGTAGGGTAGAGGAGCTTGGCGGCTTTCTTCCCATCACACACAGAGGGTTCCCAGAGCTGTTTCATGCTGGCGGTATAACTGCTACACTGGATTACAAAAACACTTGGAGCTCCTAAACAAATTAAGGTACTATTTCTTCACGGCTATAACCTGCGCAGGATTGCCGTTTTACACCAATCCTAAAACGTTGAAATTGAATTGAGCATCATTGTTGCAGCTCATTGTTATTTTGCTTAAATCACCAGGATTCGTTTTCTCTCATTAGTACTGCTTTTTTGCTTTTTTGCTTCCTTAACCCTGTCTGCAGCAGAGGCTAAGTATTTTGAAGTGTCTTTAGAGGTCTTCTCTCTACATAGATAGGTCACTTACAGAGAATCACTTATTTTATACAAACAAGTTTTTATGCATTTATTTATGTACATTTAGTATTGCCTTTTTATATTTGTCTCATTGTATGAATTATTTCGTTTACAACTCTTTTAATACATTTAGTAAAGTCTAATTAAATTATATTTTAACATTCATTTCAATTGGCTGTTGATTTTTTTTTTTTTATCATTTACCTATCATTTGTTAAAAGATTTTTTTTTTCTCCTTGATCATTTACCTATCATTTGTTAAAAGATTTTTTTCATATGTATTAGGACATAATCAACTCATATATTTTTTTGACCTGCCCTTTAAGGCGCCCACAGTACTTGTTTTTTCACTTCAATATTCCTTTTGCTAGTTTGTAGGGAACTAGTATCAATCTGTGGTGCTGGTCCTTACTGTTGGATTTATAGCGCAAGAAGTTTAATCTTTTTTCCAATATAGTCATGTTTTTTATTGTAACCTAATGAGATCTTCCTCTACTCTCTTTTGGAATTTCTCCAAGGATGCCCCCCTGCTCTGTATTGGGTAAAAGGTAGATTTCAATCTAAGAGCAGGGGTTTTGGGTCTGCAAGACCCCAATAACCCGGTCTCATCCTGTTGGGACTCCAAAGCCTTCAAATCGCAAAGTTCCTGGAAATCTAAAAAGGAGGACTCTAATAAGCCACCTGGGGAGGTAGAGTACACTGCACATAAATATTCTTTATATATGTATACAGTGCTAAACAGTCTGCTCAGTAAATTGCAATAGACACTCCCCCTAGTGTGTATTGAAAATAGCAACACAATGGCAAGATATACTAGTAAAATGCTGATCTTACCCTGTTATCAAGATGCGGTTCCACTCCCTTCAATGTGACGCTTGTTCCTTGAATTACCATGATCCATGAGAGGGGGGAACCTAGACAGTCCATTCCACAATAGGGCCAAGATCCACACCTTGCAGTCATGAGTTGTGTATCTCATGAATAGAGAACTTCTTGCAGACTGTGCACCAAAATACTCTGCAGGTCCTTGGGAGTACCCGTGCTCTCTGCGGCCAGGAAATATGAACAGAGAGAATATCAGGAGCACCGGGTTTCATAAAAAGAAAAAAACCTTTATTAGCATGTTCCTTAAAACAACAGGGTATAACAAATCCCCTGGGTAAAAACTGAGGTGTAATGAAGTGAAATAGCAGTATGAATAGGTAGGCTGACACGTTTCAGCTAACACGTCGTACTCTTACCCCCTTAAAATCACCTGCACACAATGTGCTTTACAATAAGTGGGCCTCAGTACAAGGGAGGCCAGGGTACATATCAAGGAGCACCTCTCAGATATCAGGGCAGGTACACTCACTACACCCTAAATCAAGCACTTCTCACTTTACCATGACAAGGATGTGAGCAGTTTCAGTTGGAATATTATAGAGAGGGTCTTGCCCACTAGTAAAGGGGGGGACAGAGCCAGGAAGTTGGCAGAGAGGGAGGCCTTCTGGATATTCAGGCTAAAGACCAGAATACCAGAGGGTTTGAATTCCGAGTTTGATCTCATCAATTTTTGGTGAGATCAGTCTTCGGCCCTCAAGGAATTTATTCACATACTGATATCAACAATTGTCACTTTTCTTTGTCTATGGACATGAGATATCAGATCATGGTTAGTTTTCGCTCTATACCCAAGAGAAGTCTGACTAAGGATAGTTCATATTTACAACCCCCACCCCTCACATTATTCCATTGTCATAACAGGCACAGCTCACCGGAAATGTCCAGGTCTGATTATTTGTTGGCTCAGAGCTTTAGCACCTTCTTGTGACCAACCCTGTCAGAATGCTAGTTAAATTACACTATTAATTCAACCTTATAACCGGTTAGAATGGTTTTTGTTACGTATGTTTCATAGCTGTTAATTGGTTCTCAACCAGTTTTAGACCACTAGGAGAGAATATTGTCAAACCTCTTTCCAGTACCACATTATAATCCAGAGGTCAAGGGATGCTGGTTAGATTGAGCTTATGATATAAAGCTACCTGGTTTTTAGGTTTTGTAACCACAATAATGAGCTTGTTTGTCTGATATATGTACTGCCTTACGGCTCTTTACTCAGTGGGACAAAGTGCCGGGGCAAAGAAATGTACAGTGCTAAATATAATTCACACTTTTGGCAACAAATTATTTCAGAATACCGATATTGTATCAGCTTGTATAATATATGTATTTAGGTAGACAAATACCTCCTTCATTTGTACCAAGTTGTGTTGTAACAAAGTGACAATCTCTTCGCTTAGTAAAATTGTAGCATCACTTGTAATTAGCAAACTGTACACATAACATGTAGTCAAAACTCACTCACCTGGTATGTATCGCTATGTATGTGTCGCAAGCTGGTCCTCGGTTCACTCAGACTGATTCAAGCTGGGCTCTTAGTGCAATTAATAAGCACGCCTTGGAAACCTTCGAATTGACAGGGATTACAGCTGCTCCTTCTCTGTGCAGAGGCCAGGTGAGCTTGAATAACGGCCGATATGGCAGATAAGCCAACTCCGCCTGAAATACTCAATAGGAACATAGGATATCACCTCCAACGATGAAATAAATCAGCCGTCCAATGGGCCAAAGTGAGCGGTATAAAATATAACTTTTATTTACTTTGCAGGTAAAACAAGTAGGGTATTTTTCTATATCACAGCTAGTGAACCAGTTTAGCTCCCATTCACCACTCCAACACGTTTCATGCCTAACCGGCACTTCGTCAGGGATAGGGGTTACCTGTGATTGGTGTATTTAAAAATGTGTAACAACCTATCATGAATAATCTGGCTCTATACGCCCATAGAGGTATGTGTCATCCCATACGTCAAAAAATTTCTTTTTGCGTTATAGGTTGATATTCTGACAGGTTATTATACATATTCTAAAAGTTTAACATATAAACATAACTCCTATACAAATGGGTGAGTATAGAAAAATTGCTCTGGGAATAAAAAGTTACTCTGGTGGTAATGTTCGTTAATAGTGAGTCCCACCAGAAACCATTGTTATATTGCTACACTTTACTACAAGTTTGTTACTGTATTAGATAATATGTACCAATTATTTATCTTAGAAGTACATTAAAACGGTTTACGAAGATTGCAGTAAATGGGTGCTCTACTATGTTTAGTTACAATGTGCTTTTTGGTCTATGTATAATGCCCTAGGGTTATAAAGATATAGACTATGACGCTATTATCTGTTTTTTTAAAGGACAAAAAGCAATTCTATCATTGTTGGACATGTATACTTTTTCGATATGTTGGGAGGTACCTCAGGAGGATGTTATTAATTATTTATTATATATTTATTATTATTTATTTAGTATAACTTAAATATCGACTGGCTCAAAAATAATTTGTAGGGTTACAATATGGGAGAACAATCAGCTTCAATAGAGTATTGCTTACATTTTAGTTTTAAGACAATTGTCCGTGAATATTAATATAAATATTAATGTTAATATTGATAAATACACAGTGAAAAGTGCACAGTGAAAAACAGGTGATTTTTTTTATATATATTTTTATTGTTTATTTTTATAAATATATATATTTTTCATCTTGACCTTAAGTATGTGTGAATGTTTGTGAATATAAGTGAATGTTAGTGAAAAATGAATAAACTATTTTATTTATATTTTTATCTTTGTCAATAATCCATTTATTGTTTTTTATATACTTTAAATTATACACTGGTCAATAAGTAATATTAAGACCTAATTAGGAGGCAGATTTCAAAATGGCAGATCACATATATATAAGAATTTAATTATATTAATATAGTTCCCCTACACATATAATATATCCTTATATATCCTAATATTTAATATATAAAGCTATTTATATATTAAATAACACTTCAGAAAGTGTTTATGTGCACTTAGTTTTATCACAGTTTAATTAATCATATTTCTGCACATTGATCGTTAGTGTGCTCACTTTTTCAGTCAGGTTATTGCTAAATATTACGAGATTATAAACTAAATAATTATAGTTAACACATATAGCATTTTATTTATATGTTTTCTTTCTTTCCTTATTGTTTTACCCCTCCCTTTTGCCTTTGTTCATAACATATGTGGTAATATCACAATGAATCATCTGGTGAATGGATCATTGCTATGATTTAAGTAACCTGCACTTTCATTTATATTATATACAAACGGGTACAGGCTATAGCAAAAAACTTCACCATAATGTTAATTTGATCATTCTAACAATGCCGGATGGGTGAACAAAGGCTAGAAAATATAGGACAAGGGATAAATGCAAACAAAAAGTACAAAACAAAGAATATAAAAAACAATAAATGGATTATTGACAAAGATAAAAATATAAATAAAATAGTTTATTCGTTTTTCACTAACATTCACTTATATTCACAAACATTCACACATACTTAAGGTCAAGATGAAAAATATATATATTTATAAAAATAAACAATAAAAATAAAAATATCTAAAAAAATAATTCACCTGTTTTTCACTGTGCACTTTTCACTGTGTATTTATCAATATTAACATTAATATTAATATTCACGGACAATTGTCTTAAAACTAAAATGTAAGCAATACTCTATTGAAGCTGATTGTTCTCCCATATTGTAACCCTACAAATTATTTTTGAGCCAGTCGATATTTAAGTTATACTAAATAAATAATAATAAATATATAATAATTATAAATAATTAATAACAACCACCTGAGGTACCTCCCAACATATCGAAAAACTATATATGTCCAACAATGATAGAATTGCTTTTTGTCCTTTAAAAAAACAGATAATAGCATCATAATCTATATCTTTATAACCCTAGGGCATTATACATAGACCAAAAAGCACATTGTAAATAAACATAGTAGAGCACCCATTTACTGCAATCTTCGTAAACCGTTTTAATGTACTTCTAAGATAAATAATTGGTACATATTATCTAATACAGTAACAAACTTGTAGTAAAGTGTAGCAATATAACAATGGTTTTTGGTGGGGCTCACTATTAACGAACATTGCCACCAGCGTAACTTTTTATTCCAAGAGCAATTTTTCTATACTAACCCATTTGTATAGGAGTTATGTTTATATGTTAAACTTTTAGAATATGTATAATAACCTGTCAGAATATCAACCTATAATGCTAAAAGAAATTTTGTGACGTATGGGATGACACATACCTCTATGGGCGTATAGAGCCAGACTATTCATGATAGGTTGTTAAACATTTTTAAATACACCAATCACAGGTAACCCCATCCCTGATGAAGTGCCGGTTAGGCACGAAACATGTTGGAGTGGTGAATAGGAGCTAAACTGGTTCACTAGCTGTGATATAGAAAATACCCTTCTTGTTTTACCTGCAAAGTAAATAAAAGTTATATTTTATACCGCTCACTTTGGCCCATTGGACGACTGATTTATTTCATCGTTGGAGGTGATATCCTATGTTCCTTTTAGGTTTTGTATAAGGGGGACAATAAAGTACAGCGGTCCTGTTCACTGTGGTTGTAGTGTAGTTAAGGAGTAATATAAGATGGTTGAAAAGGAGGATTGCAGAATAATAATGTTGTTGTGCATTAGTTAAGTGTGGTACAGAATGTTATTTCTATGCACTAGCTAAGTAATCGCACTCTATCCAGTTCAAGTCGACTTGCCCGCTATCCCATTGGTCCTGTGCTCGTTGGCCTGGTTCCTTTGTCTTTTTCTTTTTCCGGGCAATGTTTTAAAGTATGCAGTGCTTATTTTGTTTAATTTCTCTTCATTTTTATATATTTTTATTTATTTTGTTGGTATATATATAAGCTGGTGTGAAATGAACAGTATAGTTCTATTCACTTCACAGTGAGGCTACCAAATGGCGTACTTTTAAAAGACAGCTGTCAAGACCTAATAAATGCCTGCGCACTGTGCTGATTGCTCGTTGCTTACAGACATAGGATACGTTTAAAACACAATCTAATTGATCCAGTCAGCTTGAAATAAGCTTATTCAATTTCGATAATACTAATAATATTGACAACTAACGAGTTTTAATGTAAATATCTAAACACATGATGATCTTGCAATGTCACACATTGTTCGCTTACATCATACCTTCGTTCCTCTAGTAAAAAGCCTATTGATTTATTACAACCTTTTTTTCAGATAGTTTGAACACATCATTGTAATAGAGTTTATCTCAATGTATTTTATGTAAACATAGTTTTAAAGTTAGTTAGATAGGAGCGCCAAAAGTAGGCAAGGTCCAGGGGGTAGAGAAATAAGTGTATTGTTAGATCACAAGTAGGAATAACCCTGTATGTTGATAAAGAACTGTTGGTGGACCACAGAGATGGTGATGGTCCTATCATATGCGTAAGTGAGATTGTAAAGTGTATAGCACAGATAAATGCTAGAATTCTAAGCACATATATCCCTGAACTTTAATACAGAGGTGATGGTAGCACTAACTGAATAGTGGGCAGAGTTAGAGTAAATACAAATTATATATGTGTAGCACAGAAAAGATTCTCAAATAGTCTATACAAAAATATCACAAAGTTTAATACTGATTACATAGATAAATATGGATCCATATAAACATTAAAAATGGAATTAGTGTTACCTAAAAACAATTCCTACTGTTTAAAAATAAATAAAATAACTCTAAACATGAGCCTCACATGTACAGATGAGGACGACAGTGGGAACGTGAGCACGCTGTCAGATGATCGCTAACAGATTGACCTGCTATAATTGTAACATAAAAACGCTAGCCCATGTAGTGGTGCAAACGAGCTGGAGATTAGTGCAAGTTATAGCAATAATATTTGGTTATAGAACAACCTAGATAAAATCATATGTAAAGCAACATAATACAAAATAATACAAAATGGTGGTGGTTCAGAAAACGTGATCTCCAAATAAATACAATCCAAACAAGTGAAAAATAGTCCAAATTTGTGAAAAACGTTATATCCACAAAATGTTAAATCCACAAAATGTTATTCGATCAAAAATTATTCAAAATGGTTAAAAATTAAAAAAATGAAAAAAAAACGTGAGTTCAAATGTCCCTTTGGTTGTAACCCTATCAGCGAGGGTAATGTGAAGACAAAAATTACAACTTAAAAAATAAGAATAAAAACAAAAATAATAGTAAAAAGAAGAGTCTGGGAAGTCCTCAAAACCTGTAAATAAAGGATAACAGCATAGTGTGATACTGTTAAAATATTCAATAATTAAAAGGAATAATGCTCACCATATTTTTGTCTTCACATTACCCTCGCTGATAGGGTCACAACCAAAGGGACATTTGAACTCATGGAATTACATCCATGATTATTAAGTTTTGTATGGTTTTTTCAGTGATCACTTTTACTAGTTTTGTGCACACACTAGTTGTTCCGTTTTTTTCATTTTTTACATTTTTCACCATTTTGAATAATTTTTGATCGAATAACATTTTTTGTGGATTTAACATTTTGTGGATATAACGTTTTTCACAAATTTGGACTATTTTTCACTTGTTTGGATTGTTATTATTTGGAGATCACGTTTTCTGAACCACCACCATTTTGTATTATTTTGTATTATGTTGCTTTACATATGATTTTATCTAGGTTGTTCTATAACCAAATATTATTGCTATAACTTGCACTAATCTGCAGCTCGTTTGCACCACTACATGGGCTAGCGTTTTTATGTTACAATTATAGCAGGTCAATCTGTTAGCGATCATCTGACAGCGTGCTCACGTTCCCACTGTCGTCCTCATCTGTACATGTGAGGCTCATGTTTAGAGTTATTTATTTATTTTTAAACAGTGGGAATTGTTTTTAGGTAACACTAATTCCATTTTTAATGTTTATATGGATCCATATTTATCTATGTAATCAGTATTAAACTTTGTGATATTTTTGTATAGACTGAGAATCTTTTCTGTGCTACACATATATAATTTGTATTTACTCTAACTCTGCCCACTATTCAGTTAGTGCTACCATCACCTCTGTATTAAAGTTCAGGGATATATGTGCTTAGAATTCTAGCATTTATCTGTGCTATACACTTTACAATCTCACTTACGCATATGATAGGACCATCACCATCTCTGTGGTCCACCAACAGTACTTTATCAACATACAGGGTTATTCCTACTTGTGATCTAACAATACACTTATTTCTCTACCCCCTGGACCTCGCCTACTTTTGGCGCTCCTATCTAACTAACTTTTTAACTTATATTTCGCACTGCGGGTATTTGGGGACCTGCTTTGGACAGGAGCTATAGGTCTTCCACACATAGCGCTGTAAGACAACACTACATTGTTCTGTAAACATAGTTTTAACAATGCTCTCAGACTTTTTTTCTCCTTAACAGAAATAACAAATCAGAGGTACTGAGATGATGTTTTTGAATGTAGCAGCCATGATTTGCTGAGAAGTTTTGCTGATTGCTGATTTGACCATTGATGTTTTTTAACCCATGAGTAGAATCCGTAACTCTATCCCTGACGAAGTGCCGCAAGACACGGAACATGTTGGACATTTGATATATACAAATAAAAATTAATTTTTACACTCTGAAATTCAGTCCATTGGTAGCTGGAACTCTTTCACTTTGGTGGATTTTTTTTGTTTGCTACAGAATGCTCACTAGTTGGATTCAACAAACTGTCAATGCTATTCAGCAGAGTGAATAAATGTAGCCCAGATCATAATGTTATCAGTGGGGGGAGCTTGGCAGCCATTTAAAATATTTATTTTACCGTTCTTGCTGCAGGATATAGAAAGGGGAACAGAAGGCTACTTGCATCTTAATCTAAGGTAAGATTTAAGATAACTAAGGTGTAGACTGTTCTTTTAATTATTATGTGTAAATATTATTATTATTTGTTATTTTAGTCCAACCATATTCCAAAGCCTTTTTGATTAAAGGGACAGACTATTTGATTTTTTATTGTTTAAAAGACAGATAACACCTCTACTACCCTCTCCAGCTTTACATACAATCTTTCTAATCAGGTTACACTATGATTTTGTGTGCTCACAAAAGTGGCCAATCAGTGGGCTAAATATATACTTGCAAAGAGATTGGCCCAATTATTGTAAAAAAAGGTCATGGCATAAACTTACTCTAGCGACCAGTCATGCTCAGAAGAGCATACTTACATACATGCTATCAAAATTATCCATAGAATGTCCAGTAGGCGAACACCTTTGCTCGCTTGACACTCTATGGATAATTTTGATGTGTTAAATGCCAAAATGTTTGAAATTATTAATTCACATTCAGCTAGATTACAAGTATGTGCGTTCGTCTTTTAACAATGAAAATATGGTATTTTCAGCGTTAAAACAGCTCCACAGCCATTACAAGTCTTGTCAGTATAGGTGTACCGCAAGCCTTTTAGCCTGTAACGCAACGTCAGTACCGCACTCATAAAAATTACGATTTTTCACGGGATTCCCATAACGCTGGTATTACGAGTTTTGCGGTTAGCCTAAAAAGTGAGCGTTACACTCTAAAACAACAAGATCTGTACCGCCACCTAAAGTCAGTAGTTATGAGTTTTATGCTACAAATCTGTAACATAAAACTCATAACTAAAGTGTTACAAAGTACACTAAACACCCATAAACTACCTATTAACCCCTAAACCGAGGCCCTCCGGCATCGCAAAAACTATAATAAATGTATTAACCCCTAATTTGCCGCTCCCAACATCGCCGCCACTAAGAAAATTTATTAACCCCTATTCAGCCGCTCCCAGACTTTGTCACCACTATCCTAAAGTTATTAACCCCTAAACCACTGCCCTCCCTCATCGCAAACACTATTTAAATATTATTAAGCCCTAATCTGCCCTCCGCCCACATCGTCCCCACTATACTAAAGTTATTAAGCCCTACACCGCCGCCACTATAATAAACCCATTAACCCCTAAACCGAAAGCTCCCCACAACGAAATATAATAAATTAAACTATTAACCCCTAAACCGAATGTCCCCCACATCGCAATGAACTAATTTAAAGGGACAGTCTAGGCCATAAAAAACTTTCATGATTCAGATAGAGCATGTCATTTTAAACAATTTTCCAATTTACTTTTATCACCAATTTTGCTTTGTTCTCTTGGTATTCTTAGTTGAAAGCTTAACCTAGGAGGTTCATATGCTAATTTCTTAGACCTTGAAGGCCACCTCTTTTCAGAATGCATTTTAACAGTTTTTCACCACTAGAGGGTGTTAGTTCATGTATTTCATATAGATAACACTGTGCTTGTGCACGTGAAGTTATCTGGGAGCAGGCACTGATTGGCTAAACTGCAAGTCTGTCAAAAGAACTGAAATAAAGGGGCAGTTTGCAGAGGCTTAGATACAAGATAATCACAGAGGTTAAAAGTATATTAATATAACTGTGTTGGTTATGCAAAACTGGGGAATGGGTAATAAAGGGATTATCTATCTTTTAAAACAATAAAAATACTGGTATAGACTGTCCCTTTAAACTAGAAACCCCTAAACCTAACGCCCCCTAAATTTATATTAAAATTACAATTTCCCTATCTTAAATTAAATTTAAGTTTACCTGTCAAATTAAAAAACTAAGTTTAAACTAACAATTAAACTAATATAATTATTAAACTAAAATTAAACTAACTACCAATTAAGTAAACTAAACTACACATTAAAAAAATCCTAACACTACTCTAAAAATTACAAAGTATCTAATTACAAAAAAAAAAAAAAATTACAAAAAATAACAAACACTAAATTACGGAAAATAACAAACGAAATTATCAAAATAAAAAAGAATTACACCTAATCTAATAGCCTTATCAACATAATAAAGCCCACCCAAGATAAAAAAATTACCCTACAATAAACTACCAATGGCCCTTAATTTTACCTGTAAAAAAAACAAAGAACCCCCAACAGTAAAACCCACCACCCAACCATCCCCCCAAAATAAAATACCTAAATCTAAAAAAACCTAAACCATTGCCCTAAAAGCGCATTTAGCTCTTTTACTGCCCAAAGCCTAATCTAAAAATAAATAAATAAAAATTTGAATCAGCCAATAGGAATTAGAGCTGCTAAAATCCTATTGGCTGTTCAAATCAGCCAATAGGATTGAAGCAGCTCTCATTCTATTGGATGATGAATCAGCCAACTTGGTTCGCGTACCTTGCATTGAGGATTCAGTGTACGGCGGCGACCAAGTATGAAGGGGATGCTCTGTGCCGATGTCTTCAGGATGGACCCGCTCCGCGCCGCCGGGATCAAGATAGAAGATGCCGCCTGGATGAAGATTGAAGAGGCCACCTGGATGAAGACTTCTCGCCGTTTGGATGAAGAATTTGCCGCCGGGATGAAGATTGAAGAGACCGCCTGGATGAAGACTTCTCACCGCCTGGATGAGGACTTCTCCGCCGGGATGAAGATCGTTCAAGTGGGACTTCAAAAACTGTAAGTGGATCGTCTTGGGGTTAGTGTTAGTTTTTTTTAAGGGTTTTTTGGGTGGGCTTTATTTTTAAATTAGGGTTTGGACAGTAAAAGAGCTAAATGCTCTTTTAAGGGCAATGCCCATCCAAATGTCCTTTTCAGGGCAATGGGTAGCTAAGGTTTTTTTAGATAGTTTTTTCTTATTTTGTGGGTTTGGAGGGGGGTTGTAATGTTAGTGGGCGTTTGTAAAAAAAAAATCATAAACAGAGCTGATTTCTTTAGAGCAATGCCCTACAAAAGGCCCTTTTAAGGGCCATTGGTAGTTTATTCTAGATTAGGTTTTTTATTGTGTGGTGTTTTTTTTTAATGCGTATTAGAATAGGAATATTTTTTATTATTTTTGATAATTTGTTTGTTATTTTATGTAATGTGTTTTTTAGGTGGTGTTTGTGTTTCTTTTGTAGCAAAAGAGCTGTTTAACTTAGGGCAATGCCCTAAAAAAAGCCCTTTTAAGGGCCCCCAAAAGGCAATTTTCAGGGCTCTTGGTAGTTTTGGGGTTGGGGGTTTAACTTAAGGCAATGCCATACAAAAGGTTATTTTAAGGGCCCTTGGTAGTTTATTTTAGATTAGGCTTTTTATTTTGGGGTGAGCTTTTTTTTTTTAAAGGGTATTAGAATAGGAATAGTTTTTATTTTTTTGGATAATTTCGCTTTGTTTTGTTTTTGTAATGGTAGGTTTTTTATTTTTTATAATTTTAGATTTTTGTGTAAGGTAGCTTAGGTTTTAATTTTGTATTTATTTTAACTAGGTAGTTAGTAAATAGTTAATAACTTAGCTTAGGTTTTATTTCACGTGTAAGTATGTATTTAGTTTTAAATAGGTATTATTTCGTTAATAATTGTAAGTTTAATTTAGCTATATTTTAATTATGTTAAAGTTAGGGGTTGTTAGGGTTAGGGCTAGGGTTAGGGGTTAATATAGTTTCATTTAGGCTGTTGCGATGTGGGGGGCTGGCGGTTTAGGGGTTAATAGGTTTATTTAGTTTATAATTGTAAGTTTAATTTAGCTCTATTTTAATAATGTTAAAGTTAGGGGGTGTTAAGGTTATCTTAGGGTTAAGGTTACGTTAGGGTTAGGGGGTTAATACTTTAATTTAGGTTTTTGCGATGTGGTGGGCTGGCGGTTTTAACATGCAGCACCCTGCTGCACCAGACCCTGTATGTGGACAGGACAATGTCTGGGCAGGTTAACTTGGGGATCTATGCATGTAAACAAATACTATTCACACGAAACAGTTCAAAGCTTTCAAAGATTGTCCTTCTTTAGAAAGTGCTTGTTAGTGCAAGTTTAGTTTCCAGCATTGCAGAAATGAGTTGAAGCGGTAGTTAGTGAGACAACAAGCACAGATGAGCAGCTGAGTGGAGTGCAGTTTAGCATGCAGACAGAGAAATGACAGGAAGCAAGATGAATCCGTTTACTTCAAAGTAAGCAATTTCGGACGGCAAACAGCCTCTGCCAAATACACTTCTGAATCTGTCACACAGATTAATAAGCTAGACCTCCTTCCTCAAAATGCAGAACAGGATAGTAACAAGAGGAGATACAAAGTCAGTTTTTAACAAAACAAACAGCAAGCCCTGTCAAGCAAGCTTCCACAATTTTCGGTTCCGTATCTGTCATAATATATTGTACCTCTCCTTAATATAGGTACGGGTTCTTACTGAGACTCAAAACTTTGCATCTGTCTTGTCGCTGCAGTATTGTGAAGTGTGATAGCACATACTCAGATTTTCATGTTGTGTGAGTACAAACAATTCAACAAACCAAGCATTTGGTGCCAGACTGCCTTAGCCAACTCCTACGTACGTTTCCCTCCCATTGGCCATACAATGGAGCTTCGTCAGGGCGTGATTATGTCATACAAAGGCACATAATTTATTCACTTCACCTAGACAAACCCCTTAGCGAATAGTGAATTTTGATTGGATTACATAAAAAACTGTTACCATAGTCAATCAACATAACCAGATATGTGTGTGAAAAACCCACGGCATTCACCTTAATATGGCATTACTTCATTAATTAATAAAATAGAAACCTTAAAATAGATAAAGCACAAAATTTTGTATAGAGTTATAAACACCTTACATGTATATAGAAATATAGCCAGAAATTCCAGTGTATTCTATCATCAAAAATGTTTTACAATTTTTACAATTCTATGTGATACACTTTACTCATAATTTTCATTTTTAACCTTTTAAACTCTCTTGGGAAAGCAGTTTCCTTTCTTTTTAATAATGATGACATTCAGGTAGACTTCTCTATCCTGATTAAGAGAAACCATAGACCCGGTACTACATATTTTTAACACTAGTTTGTATGGCCAAGCCTTTGCTTATTTTAGTTTTAATTTACAGGCTAATAGAAAAGGGAATGTACACAACTTCCTTTACTTTCTCTATAGTATTACTTAAAGGGACACTGAACCCAATTTTTTTCTTTTGTAATTCAGAAAGAGCATGCAATTTTAAGCAACTTTCTAATTTACTCATATTATCAATTTTTCTTCGTTCTCTTGCTATCATTATTTGAAAAAGAAGGCATCTAAGCTTTTTTTTTGTTTCAGTACTCTGGACAGCACTTTTTTATTGGTGGATGAATTTATCCACCAATCAGCAAGGACAACCCAGGTTGCTCACAACAATGGGCCGGCATCTAAACTTACATTCTTGCATTTCAAATAAAGATACCAAGAGAATGAAGAAAATTTGATAATAGGAGTAAATTAGAAAGTTGCTTAAAATGTCATGCTCAATCTGAATCATGAAAGATTTTTTTGTGTACAGTGTCCCTTTAAGAAATTATACTAGTATACTGTAATTAGTTATCTGTGATCAGAGAAAGAACAACCTTTTCATAAATAGTTAACTTTTATTTTTAATTTTTATATATGTTGTCCCTCTTATGATATCACTTTGGTCGAATCAACCTAAAAAACAGGAATAATCTATTTTTTCATTAAGCCCATTTGGAGCTAAGGTTTGGAGTCTGTAAATCCATCTGGATTCTTTCCTTAAAAGGCATCTATCTTGATCACCTCTTCATTTACAATTCCCTTATCTATGTCTATGAACTTCAATGATTCTGGATTACTTTGATGGAATTCCATAAAATGTCTAGCCACACTGATGTCTATTTCTTTGTTTTTAACATCATCTCTATGTTAACTAATTTGATCTTTGAATTTTCTTTTTGTTTTCCCTACATAGAATTTTGGGCAACAACAGTGTAAAAGGTAAACTAAACCCTCACTGTTACAGTTGAAAAAGTATCTAATATCAAACATATTGCTTTGATTAGAGGAAAATGTCTGTTTTTTTCGATATATTCACAAGTGACACATTTTCCACACGGAAAATTTCCTTTAACTTTTACACTTGACAACCAATTTGTAGGTGATGCCACACATTTACTATGTATTAATTGGTCCTTAAGATTGGGAGCTCTTCTTGCAGTTAATACTGGTCCATCTCCTAAATTGTACACTAAATTCTCGTCAGTTAAAAGAAACCTCCAATTTTACTTTACAATATCTTTCAACGTATTCCAATGACAATTAAATTTTGTCACCAATCAGGGTTTATTGTCCTTTTCCTTTTCTGCTCTATTATATAGTAGCTCATCCCTCTTTTGTTTTTTAGCTCTATTAAATGCTTTATTGATACACCTTGTTGAATATCCTCTTGCACTAAATCTGTTCTTCATTTCTTTAGCATGATTCTCAAAAGAAGAGCCGGTTGAGCAGTTCCTCCTAAACCGGAGGAACTGTCCAACTGGAATTCCCCTCTTGAGACTCTCAGGATGGTGGTTAGTAGCCTGTAATAGGCTATTTGTAGCTGTAGGCTTTCTATAATTCTCAGTTATCAAAACCCATCTTTCCTTTTTAATTTTGACATCCAGAAAAGTTATTTCTTTCCAATCATACTGGTACGTTAAGATGATATTACTCTTATTGTGGTTTAATCCTCTTATAAACTTAAAAAAAACTTCTTCAGTACCATTCCACAATAGGAGTATATCATCCACATACCGTAACCAAATTTGTACAAAGTTAGGGTTAGAGTTATGTTAGGGGTTATTAGTTTAATTTAGGTTGTTGCGATGTGGGGGGCTGGTGGTTTAGGGGTTAATAGGTTTATTATAGTGTAGTCGATATTGGGGTGCAGCGGAATAGGGCTCAAAACTCATAATCTAGGTGATTATTAATTCACAATTCTGAATTGCATGGAAACCTACTGTAAATGGCTGCTTAAGCGATTTAATCATGTCAGGAAGTGACTGAATTTTTTTAGACATGTGAAATAAATAGAGAACCACCTCAGTGAGCTCCAATTATTGTCCCTGACATATTATAACGTTTATGTTGGTATCAGTTGTAAGGAGTTTGTTTTGTGAGGTATACTTGGAATTATGTTTATGAAACAGTGCTAATGAAACTAATTTGTTTTTACGCATAATAGCTAGTAGGTATTGGAATGAGTTTATTCTGTACTGTTCAGTGGTTAAATAAAATAAGTCACTTAGCAATGACAGGTAGGAAGTGATGGTTGAGGCTGGATACAGGCAGAAACCGGTGGCTGAGGCTGAATAGAGGCAGAAACAGGTGGCTCAGGCTGGATACTGGCAGCAACCGGTGGCTGATGCTAGATACAGGCAGGAACTGGTGGCTTAGAAAGGATAAAGTATGAAGCAATGTTAGCACTTCCCTTCAGGTGCTTGCTGCCAGCCCTGGTTCTCCCAAACCGTGTATAGAAGCAGAAAGTGTTGGAAATGGTGGGGCTGTGTCACCTCCAGGGAACCAAGCTGCCCACGTCCTCTGAGTCAATCTTGTTGCCAAAATAAAAGAGCTCAAAATAGTGTAGCAGATTTCAAACAATGTGATAGGCGCACAAACTGGTTATACTCACAAGATTGCAGTTAAAATAAGCCTTTTATTAAAATCATTACAAAGGTGTCTTCAGGTGCAGCTTCAGGTTTTATTCAAATACAGCTCAACGTGTTTCAGCTAAAAGAAGCCTTTATCAAGAGCATAAAGTTAAAACAATTTCTGGAACAAATATGAGGCTAGATACAGGCAGGGACTGGTGGCTGAGGCTAGATACAGATAGGAACTGGAGGCTGAAGCTAGATACAGGCAGAAACTGGTCGCTAAGGCTAGATACAGGCTGGGGCTGGTGGCTAAGGCTAGATACAGGAAGGAACAGGTGGCTGAGGCTAGATACAGGCAGGGACTGGTGGCTGAGGCTAGATACAGGCAGGACCTGGTGGCTGAGGCTAGATACAGACAGGGACTGTTAGCTGATGCTAGATACAGGCAGGAACTGGTGGCTAATGCTAGATACAGGCAGGAACTGGTGGCTGAGGCTAGATACAGGCAGGAACTGGTGGCTGAGGCTAGATATAGGCAGGAACTGGTGGCTGAGGCTAGATACAGGCAGGAACTGGTGGCTAATGCTAGATACCGGGTGGCTGAGGCAGGATACAACCAGGAACCAGTTGCTGAGGCTGCATAGGTGTAGAAACCAGTGGCTGAGGCTGGATACAATCAGGAACCGGTGGCCTAGGCTGGATACAGTCAGGTACCGGTGGCTGAGCCTGGATTCTGTAAGGAACCGGTAGCTGAGGCAGGATACAGGCAGGAACCAGTGGCTGAGGCAGGATACAGGAAGGATACAGGCAGGAACTAGTGGATGAGGCAGGATACAGGCGGGAACCAGTGGCTGAGGCAGGATACAGGCAGGAACTAGTGGATGAGGCAGGACACAGGCAGGAACCAGTGGCTGAGGATGGATTCAGCAGAAACCAGTGTCTAAGGCTGGATATAGGGAGCAACAAAAGGTTGAGGCTGGATACAAACAGAAATGTCATAAAAATAAAGGTAAATACTAGTAATACTAATTCCAGAGTTTTCATATTGCAGGTTCTAATGGATTTCTTTGTGGGCTATTGTAAAATTTTCTTTGTTAAAAATAGAGTTTATCTGTTAAGACCTACATAATAATGTATGCTGTTCCTTTATTATTGTGCATGATGTGCCTGTAGAGAGTTAAATTAGCCAAGAAAAAGGTAGATGATTTCTTGTATAAATAATTAAGCTTTTGCGGGTGAAAATATACAATATTCTAATGACAAAAATTTAACAAAAATGTTTAGAAAAGAAAAACAATATTTTTCCTGAAAATATGAAAAAAAAAACAAGTACCAAAATAAAAATATTTTTCTATATATGGATCCCCTTTGCTAAAGGTTTAATATTTTTTTCTTAGCCATCTGTTTCAGCTGGCTGAATTTATATATAACATCCCAAGATGGTGTCTTCAAGATATGAATCAATACCATTTGTGTGCTGCAATGAAAATATGCCAAAGCATTTTACTTTTATTTTTTAGTCTTAATTTACTAACTGTTTCTATGTGTCCGAGCCATGGCACAAAGCACAGAGAAATGCAATTGTTCTGTTCAAAATCCCAGGAAGCTGGCTATAAAAATTAGGATGTTTTCATACAAAATACCTGCTCTATTTTCTCACCATGAAAAAAAAAGAAAATGAGCAGAGTTAATGAAATAGTTCATTTGCCATATGAGGTGGTACATGTCATTAATTATTGGCTCTCGAAAAGGAAACAAAGTAGCAATCAAACTGCTCCTGGCAGTTAAAAGTTGAAATCAATTGTCAAGGGAAATAAGTCAGATGAAAAATGTGTTCTAATAATTATGAATGACATAAGTACCAGTTTTTAGAATTCTAATAATACGTTCTTTCTCTTCTTAACAGCCCATTGCTTAACATTGTGTTTTATTTCAAAATATGTTATTTTAATAGTTGTGCGTTAAAGCACCTTGTGATTATGGCTGTGTTACATTTATTTGAAACAACACATGCTTAAAGGGACATAATACTCATATGCTAAATCACTTGAAACTGATGCAGTATAACTGTAAAAAGCTGACAGGAAAATATCACCTGAGCATCTCTATGTAAAAAAGGAAGATATTTTACCTCACAATCTCCTCAGCTCAGCAGAGTAGGTTCTGTGTACAAAGTTATACTCAGCTGCTGCCCAGCTGCAGGTAAAAAAAAATAAAAAATATGAAGAAATGAACAGCAGCCAATCAGCATCAGCAGTGCTGAGGTCATGAACTCTTTTACTGTGATCTCATGAGATTTGACTTAACTCTCATGAGATTTCATAGTAAACTTCCTTTAAACTGAATAGGGAAATAATATGAGAGTGCACGAGGCTCAACCCCTTAGCTGTCCCAGGACAGACATACTGATTTGCTGCTTAGAAGTCCTTTACAATGGGATGTGGCTACTGAGGAACTTTTGAGGTAAAATATCTTTCTTTTTTACATAGAGATGTTCATGTGATATTTTCTAGTCGGCTTTTTACAGCTATGCTGCATCACTTTCAAGTGTTTCAACATTTGGGTATTATGGCCCTTTAAAGGAACACTAAACAAAAATATGTATTTCATGATCCAGATAGAGAATACAATTTTAAACAACATTTCAATTTAATTCTGTTATCTAATTTGCTTCATTCTTTAGATATCAAGAGAATGAAGCAAATTAGATAATATAAGCCTACCTAGGTATTTATTTGAACAAAGGCTACCATGAGAACAAAACAAATTAGTTAATTGAAGTAAATTGGAAAATTTTTAAAATTGCATGCTCTCTCTGAATCATGAAAGAAAGGATTTGGGTTTCATGTCCCTTTAACATGTTTGATTAATCACAATCCAAATTATTCATATATAACAACACATTTACCAAACCATTTTTATTTAATTCAAAAGCTAAATGTATCTGATAAACCCAGGACAACACTTTGCAGAAAATTATCGAGGACAACAAACGTTTTTAAATGCAACATTAGTGTGCATCTGTAAAATACTCTGAAATTAAGGAGAATCATCACCAAATGTAAACCCTATCTGTTCAATAAATTACAGTTAAAAAATAAATATAACCCCAAAAACACACGTCTACTACTCTAACAGTATCCCTGTTCCCACATACACACATATCTCTATGGTTTTAGAGCACAACAGATTAATTGCACACGTCACCTATTGGCATCATTTTACACTATTAAAAGGAATCAATCAACATACAGGCCCTTCAATCCGTGATTTAATTGAGAAACCCAATAAATTTTTGCTGTTAATACTGGCCATTTAGTTTTTGGATTTGAAAATTTAGAGATTAATGTGGCAAATGATGATTGCATGTTGTCTCCAGGAGGTGGTGTTAATGGCAGAAACATTCTGTGATTGTGATCACTAGAGAAACATACTGACAATGATCATCATGGACGACATCCAGAAATCATTATCTGCAGAAAACAAGCAGAAGATTTAACGCACACATAGGTACACAGTCCTACCTTAAAATACCATCCAATAATACACATACCTCTTCCAGGTTTAGCTGATGTGCCCTTGTACCCCCCCAGTCCAGGGTCACTAGACTTAATAAAAAAAAACTTCATGGCTATTATTCTGGCCATACTCCTTCTGCTTAATCCTAGGATTAACAAAATAAAAATGTTGAGAGATATGTAATTAATCATCAATACTCCTTAAATATTTTTGTTATGTGTGAGTGATCTAATGAGATATATGTAAGATTAAAACACATTACACTATGCATAGTAGGTTTCTTTATTGTTAATCATTGGTGTGGCTCTCCTTGTTTCTCTTTTGTCTCTCTGTAATTTTGCTTATGTTTGTGACCTTATACAAAATCTTTTATTTTTAAACTTACCAGACGCTAGATCTTTTGTCCAAACCCATTAACAGGAACAATAATATAACACTTAAAGTGATGGTAAATTTCAGACTAAAAGAATGTTGCACTGAAAAATATATTACTGCTAGATTACGAGTTTTGCGTTAGGGTTAAAAAGCAGCGTTGAAAGGTCCCAACGCTGCTTTTTGACGCACACTGGTATTACAAGTCTTGAAGGTACAGTTGTACCGCTCACTTTTTTGTCTCGACTCTAAAATACCGCAAATCCACTTACGTAAATTGCGTATCCTATATTTTCAATGGGATTTTCCTAACACCGGTATTACGAGTCTTCCTAAAAGTGAGCGGTACACCCTCTACCTCCAAGATCCCTAACTCATTTGAAAGTCAGTAGTTAAGAGTTTTATGGGCTAACGCCGTAGCATAAAACTCTTAACTACAGTGCTAAAAAGAACACTAACACCCATAAACTACCTATTAACCCCTAAACCGAGGCCCCCCCCCACATCGCAAACAGTTAAATAAAAATTGTAACCCCTAATCTGTCACACCGGACATCGCCGCCACTTTAATAAATATATTAACCCCAAACCGCTGCACTCCCGCCTCGCAAACACTAGTTAAATTTTATTAACCCCTAATCTGCCGTCCTTAACATCGCCTCCACTTACCTACATTTATTAACACAGTATTCATAGAAACATCTTATTTTTTAAATTATGATACAAAATGAATGTACAACACAGCTGAATTCCATATTGCTCTTGTAAGCAAAGTTAAATTAAAGGATTTCCAAAAATATTGAACAAATAATCAATAAAGCATTTTCAAACATTCTTACAGGAATAGTCTCAGAATTTATAAGTCAAACTAGTCCATTAAAATGTAAGAGTGTGAAGATGAGTAAAGCATTAGTGACTTATTTTTTCAGAAGTACTTTAACGATCTATTGCTCTTTAAATAATTCATGCTACCACTTAGAAAACTAGACAAGTCAATGTTCTGTAACTTTACATGTCTCTTTATTATGAGGTCCATATAAAGAAAATGTATTATCAGCAACACAGGAAAAAGCAAACCTCAGCTATTGTCTCACCTCATTTGGATTCAAAGAAGAAAAAAGAATTTATGTATATAAGTGTACAATGTTCATTAACTTACTTAAAAATCTAAAGGCATAGTTCAAACATATGATTATAGAGCACCTAGGGATCAGTGGAGGATTGTCAATGCAGGTAGCAAGGGCTTTCTTCTTATTCTTCTTCATATTATTATTATTATTATTATTAATAATAAATTTATTTGTTTTCATTATTTTTAATGGTACGTACAGTATATACATTAATATTTTAAAGGAAATTAAATTAGAATAAAATGTATTTATTTGGATGAGTACTGTTAGGTATACAGTAAAGAGGAAGACAGGGGCAAGCACAAACTGATCTTAAGTGAACAGTGAATGTGCAGAGAGCATTTGAATGTGCAGTTCAAAAAACATTTAACATTTTGGTATGAAAGTTAAGGTACTGTAGAACTGGTAAACCAATCACAGCACAGAATCCTCTCAGCCAAAAGCCTTCACCGAGACCCATAAGTGTACAGAGGACAAAGGTACCATGTGCTTGGATATATGAACCAGGAATAGGAGGTGAAGAAACTTAATTTTAACCACTGCATTTTTTTAACTTAAACTGTGAGCTACTGACTTCTGCCAGAACTTAACGCAATCAAGGTGAAGGGAACAGTCAGCGAGCTGCGGCCTCCATAGTAGGTAAATAATCTAAACAGTGTTGCCTCCATAGTGGTGTAGTAGCTGCCAGCTAGCCAAATTACAGTGAAGACAAGCTATCATAGAAACTCACGGAGGGCAGAGAGGTTGCAGTAGACAGCTAAAATAAAATTTGCATTTTTTTTACCACCTTCTACTGCAAGTGGCAGAATCCTTTGGCTCTTTCAGCCTCTCAAAGCATTCTTTTACTGATTTAAATGGCCACTATAGTGATAACATTTTGACTCAGTAGTGCAACTAGCACTGCTTATTGGTTCACTAGCAGCTGTGTTAAACACATAGGCCTGAGGCCTTTACAGCTATTTTTTGTCCAAAGAGGCCTTAGCTAATAGATTGTGATTGAGGCCTATGTGTTTAACAACCATTAGTGAAAAAATGACATGCTGTAACGAATGGCCCTTTAAGGTTTGTCCAATTAATCTGCAGCAGCTGAAGAAAGCAGAACAAACCTTGCATGCATTTTAGCAGATAAAGGATACTTTAATGCAATAAAATCATAATCAAAATATTAGCGCTCCACCTTGTAATACCAGTGCATGATAATTTGCTCTGGTATTACAAGTAAATCGCAAAGCTCTTATGGGAGCCTCATTCTGATGCTGTCAGAGATGGCATCAGAACCTTGTGCAGTGAAGGGAGTAAGTAGGGCAGTGAAGGGCATATATATTTACGTGTTTAAACACATATTAACACAATATATACAAAGCTTCTTTATAGTGCACTCACATCCACCAGGGTGCTAAATATGTTAAAAAAAAATTAGGTATCCAAAAGGAGATAGACAGAGCACTCACCATTTTTTCACAATGTAAAACTTCACCTTTAATACGTCAGATTAAAATCCATGTTGTCCAAACGTTTTGGAGTCCATACTGACACCTTTGTCAGTGGATAAAGGCAGCAGTGTTATATGTACCGCTTGTAACGGCTATATATACACACAATGAGAGTCACATGGTCATGCTACTCTACAGCCGATGACATCACACGTTTACGAGTCCTATCAGTTAGTCAATAGAGCACCGCATGGCTAATTAGCATAGCTAATCATCATCAAGGAAAAACGTCAGCATCACAGGCATTGACAATCGGCATTTTAGCAGCTGTTGCATGGTAAGATCAGGTCTCAACATATCAACAATTGTTAATATCACTAAACCACATGTTTAACAGACATATAGCAACAAGATGTGGCAACAAATAAATCTAATAGAGATCTATGATATATTATCTGCTTCCTGTCCCAAAATGTTTAGGACAGCATCAAGGGGATTTATACGTATATAGTTTTCATATGTACAAAGTCTACTTTAATTAGACAACCTTGTTTTAAAGGCTAAAGTATTTCTGGTAGCCATAAACATAGTCCAGCAGGGGAAAAAAGGTCCACAGAGAAAAGTTCATAGTAACACACTGTAATCCAATTGTGCATTGAGCCCCTTTGGGGTTACTGTATCCATGTAATATTTACATTGCTTTATAGGGGAACACACAGTTCCCTTAGACCGCAATGTAAAGGCAGCTCCAAAACTGCCTAGTGCAGATATTTTTTATTAACGAAAGGTACTTTTTTAATAAAAAAAAAACCTATAATGCCCTCTATTTTGAGGGCATTTGGGGCACTTTTAGAAAATTAACCAGAGATTTGATCTCTGGTTAATTTTCAGAGAGCTAATTACTAACACTTGTAATGGCTGGTTAATTATCAATCTCCCACAAACGGGCAAATTTTTTGTTTGCGCGAACGCGATTATTTAGCACACCACTTGTATTTTAGCCCTTACTCTCTGCAGTAGCAAATTGGACAGATATACTCATGCTTGTGGATCGTATATATAGCAGAAACAACAGGATAGTTTAATCATAGCCAAATATCCAACATGTAAAACACAACAGTTTTGTTAAATTGTTAATAAACAGAGGGGTTATGATGTTTTCTTTATGCCAATACATTCTACAGTACTAATTGTATGATTGTATCATATTGGGTTTAAAACTAATTTGTTAATATTCGCATCCTGGATTGGGGTCTTATAACCAAGCAATAATATATTAGGATAGTATGGAGTATACCCAGTGATATATAAAATATGTTTTTCTTGTATTTAGGGAGTTGTCTCCTGTCACCCTTCTCATTACTAACAGCATGATCTGTTGCTAATACATTGAGATATATGGTGTTTTGAATGTTGTATATTTTTCTATGATTGAACTATCCTTGTATTACCACCAGATATACAATCTGGGGGGAGGGGCACAAAGGTATATATGTTTGTTGGTTATACACACACTGCTTAGACTGAGGAAGGGGAGATGATTGTCCCCAAAATGTCACCTAAATAAAACACCTGTGGCCTTCATTTAGCTTTATTATTATGCTTTTTCTGCACCCTAGTTGGATTAGTGAGAGTGCAGATCCCTCCAGAGTCTCTTCAAACCTTAAAGGGAGATTAATTAACTTCTGATTTATAAATCAGAAGTTATTTGGTGCATTGCAAATAAAACTTCTGGATACAACAAAATAAATGTTTTAAAGACATCTAAAAAATGTTATTTTGTTAGAAAAAATATGCATGTCCAGGACACACCCCTTGCAAAAGTCTCTTGTTTGCTGCAACCAATTAGGGCAGATATATTCACGTTCCTGCACATCAGCCAATCCAGGTATTTCCCCTGCTTCAAGCCAGTTTATTCCACTCTTTCCTATTGTACAAGTATATATATTCTTTGAATTGTAAATTGTTTTTTGAACAAGACCCTCAATATAATTATATCTCTCTGTCTTCTTATTATATTGTAATTCTGTAATTCAGATTAGTTTAACTCCACTGTTCAGTGCTGTATTAATGAAAGCTAAAAACAATAAAACTAATTGTATATATATTATAAAATAATTTGACATATTCTTAACACACTCTTTTTTCGAGAGGCCAGTGACAAGAAGCCAGTATGCACATTCATAGATCTACAATTTGCTAACGATTACTAATAAATTAATTTTTTACATGTTATTATCAATCAATAGATACATGTCACATTTTTTAACAATCATTTGTTCCTTTAGTTACTTTATTTGAGCTTTATTTTCATTATAACAGTTAAACATATTTTCCAATTGTTAAATTACTTTACCAGTTTATTTACCAGAATTCTATTTTTATCCATCATCTTCCTGGCTTAATGAAGGGGCAGTTTATAACCTAGTGACATTTTTACAATGTGTGTTTTTAAAAAAAAAACAAAAAAAACCCCAAGAACTTTTATTTAAATCTGGCAGTTTGTATGAATGTTTTGCAAGCAATTGTCTTGAAATGTCATTCTCAGATGAAGTAGTAATGGTTTTCTTTGTGGGAATGCAAAAAACCCCCACAACTTTCCATCTCAGAATCAGTCATTTGTGTTTCTTTGATGAACAATAAGAAAGTCAATATCTGAGTATAAAAAAGTCTGCTTTCAGTATCTTGGTACTCTTTCATGCATAATCATAAACCTTTCTGTTGCTTAACATATTAGCTGTAACACGATAATCTTTCATTATTATGATTTTTGTTTACGAAATTGGTTTTCACTTGTTTGCTTATATTAAGACATAATTGAGATCTAATAATTGTTGTCTCTTATTGAAAGCTTTCTTATTGTGAAAACCACTCTCAACATCAGACTAAATACTATGCAAATCACTGAATTTGGGCCCCAACAATACCAGATTTTGTTTATAACAGCTCCATTTTACTGATTGATCAACACTTGTCCCGCTTTTGTTTTGTGATAGCACACTATGTGCAGGATACTAAATAATAGTAATACCATTGAATGGCCACAGGGGGAGCAAGAGGGGGCAAATTCCTTCTAATTGCTCCTCTAATCATACTTACCTACTAGAGTCACTCTTTTAAAGCCAATGAGACACCATTTTAAAACGATGCGCAGCTCACGAGCACAACAACCAGGTCTCTGTTGCTCCACATGTTGCCACTGTTATTATTGTGTTGTTGCCATTTTATTTTTTGCCCCTCTCAGGAAAGATTTCTGTTAATACCCATGGTATCACCTGGCACCCGGACTCTGTGTCCCGCCAACACTGAGTTTCTCACTCCAGTCACCCAAACATTGGTACTTATATTACATAGTTTATGTAATAGCCCATTAAACCAAAGTTAACCCATTTGTGCACTTTAGCACTAACAGTAGCACCCCCACTGCACTTAATTCCTAACTCTCCAATACCCCCCACCAACATAAATCGAATCATGACCTTCCTCACTTCTAAGTCCCCCAACTGTGTAATCCTTTACATATCACGGCTAAAAGAGAAAAGATGAAGGTCAACTATAATACTACTAAATCTTGTTAATGTCAGGAAATGGCAATGTCAAAAACTAAATTAAAACATCTCAAAAACTGTATTTCTCAGGTAATTGGTTAAAAAAGTAAACAGATAAAAAAATGCCCTATATGCATTTTTTCACATTAGCATTAATTAATAACATGTGAAATCACTAATTTCATACAATTTTAATTAGTTTAGAATTTACATTTGTAAACTTAATTTCAATACAAAATATGAGTCTTAAGATAATTGTATATAATTTGTGGACAAGTGAATTGAACTATATGTTTATACTTAAATTAAAGGGACAGTCTACACCAGAATTTTTATTGTTTTAAAAGATAGATAATCCCTTTATTACCCATTTCCCAGTTTTGCATAACCAACATAGTTATAATAATATACTTTTAACCTCTGTGATTATCTTGTATCTAAGCCTCTGCAAACTGCCCCTTTTTTCAGTTCTTTTGACAGACTTGCAGTCTAGCCAATCAGTGCCTGCTCCCAGATAACTTCTCGTGCACAAGCACAGTGTTATCTATATGAAATACGTGAACTAACACACTCTAGTGGTGAAAAACTGTTAAAATGCAATCTGAAAGAGGTGGGCTTCAAGGTCTAAGAAATTAGCATATGAACCTCCTAGGTTAAGCTTTCAACTAAGAATACCAAGAGAACAAAGCAAAATTGGTGATAAAAGTAAATTGGAAAATTGTTTAAAATTACATGCTCTATCTGAATCATGAAAGTTTATTTTGGCCTAGACTGTCCCTTTAAACTAAAAAAAGACCATGTTATTTACTGACCCCTTCATGCCAGGGGGGGGAGTGCCTAGATCACAATGAATTTCCGATTAAAACATTGGAAAATTGAAATCACACGATCTTCAATGCAATCACATTATTTCAAGGCCGGGATTGGATCATGGGGGATGGCCTATGCTGCTAGGCAGACCCCCCAGTCTGATTTTTTAGCACTGTTAGGACAGCATAGCACATCCTGTTCACAGTGTGAAGGGGTTAAATTAAGAAAACCATACAAAAGAAATACCATATAAAACAAACAAAAAATATTTTTGAACAAGTCTTAAATGTAGCCCAAGGGGCCGATTTTTCAAGCTCTGTATATCATTTAAACAACTTAGCTTACTTCATTTTTATCTAATTTACTTAATTCTCTTGGTATCCTTTTTTGAAAAGTATACCTATTGTAGGTAGGATGAGAGCTGGGAGCTAGCTGCTGATGTGTGGCAACACATATGCCTCTTTTAATTGGCTTATCAATGTGTCCAGCTAGCTCCCAGTAGTACATTGCTGCTATTTCAATAAAGGATACCAAGATCTGTGCAGTGATGGACATTTATTGTACTTCTGAGTAGCACATAAATAGTGCTTCTGGACAGCACTAGTCCTGTTCCTCCTTGCACCCCCTGCAGCATTTTTAACTATTAGCTGTCCAGGATAACATGACTGACGTGGCAACTGTACAAAGTCATAGTTGCCTCAATAAATTGTACACCTTTACCAGGCTTCAATGCAATCACTAATCTAGTTTATCTGAATATGTTCAGCAGTCTTTGGAGTCACGTTTTATAGATACATCCAACCTATGTACGTAATTCCTTAGTGATCTTTTAAAGTCCCTGTGTCATTCTCTTGTTCCTTTCCTTCAAGGCCCCACAATTGCATCAATCCTCACCTTAAATATTTCCTCTCTTACCCCTATCCCACAGAACCTTTTAACTGTAATACCCCCTACCTAAATGACCACCAAAATCTCTAGAAATTTCTACTCAAACAATACCCTATGTAAACCAGCAGCCAAATTGTTCATGAGAATTGAGTGGTTATCAATGCTTATCTTAAAGGGACATTCTAGACCCGATACATCATTTTGATGACTTACTGTTACATACCAGAGAAGCATCCTGCAACTGTTCTAACGTCTACAAGCTTGTAAGAATTACAAAAAACATTTAAATATTAATAATTTGTTAGGAGCTGAAAATGGCCGCTAAGCTTCGCCTATTGCATGTATTTTTTGGTATGTTAAGTTTCTCCAATCACGATCGACTCGTGAATACATTTAACTTAAAAACGCTGATTTGTGCACATGCAGTTTGAAATAGCTAAATCAATTTTTTTAATGTTCACTGCTAAACTGTCATACAAGAAAACAGCTAAATGGACAAGAAGAAAGCTGAAATAATTATAAAGTTTTATGTAGTTCTTACAAGCTTATAGATGTGGAACCTGTTGCAAGATGCTTGTCTGTTACGTAAAAATAAGTAATAAAGAATAAGTACTGGGTCTAGACTGACTCTTTATTAACAATCTAAAAAGCAGATCTTGTTTCATAATGAATGACTATTTACCGTGCTTTTGTACTGAGTGTCTGGGAGTATAACGCTGGCGTGTGTATCATGTAAGCATTCAGTTACTCACTCACATAAGAACCAATTTGGCTCTAATACTTATCTTTACTGTTTTTACCATAACATCACAATTTCCATTTCTTCTTTCTTTGGAGGTATCACTTTATCTTTGAAAATATATATATAATATATCCTTTACTTATATTTTATATCATGTGTTGTTTCTATGATTTGACTCAAGTCTTTTATATTGAATTCATATATTGTAATACATAGCAGTTTGGTGATCTGTATACATTGTACAGTAGTTGTATACATCGCTTTTTTAATTTATATTGTTTCTCTGCATTGCCTAAATCAGTGTTTCTCAACCACGGTCTTCAAGTACCCCTAACGGGCCAGGTTTTTATTATAGCTGGTCTAGAATTTTTTTTCCCTTCTCAAACCATGTAAACAATTAAAGTGATAATTACATAAGACACATTTCCCTTTAAGTCTGCCAAAGGGCCTGATTTATCCACTTGCGTTTTTAGCTTTTGATATAATGCAGTACAGTCTCACATAAGCAAGTCTGCAACTAAAAATTGAAAAAAAGCAAAAACTGCTTCTTGTCTTTTCCACCACCTCAGAGATGGAGAGATAAATCACCACAAAACTTGCCTGTTTGGGGTGCTGGCAAGCCCTGCTCTCCCACAATTGGTTGTGCAAAAGCAAGGAACAGGATTGCACAAGAGCATATTTGTGCAATCTTAAATTTTGCAATACGATGCTGCATCGCAAGTGGTCATTACAAAAGGACAGGTTGTCTACTTGAGAACCTGTCCACCAGCAATATTAATACAGTTTCCCCAAAGTATATGTTATCAAGGTAAAGAAGTGCTATTCACCCTGACAGATATATGGACATTATTTTTAATATTTATTAAAAAAAAAAATCTCCATTTTCATCAAAACCTTGCCAGATTTATAAATGCATTTGTAGAAAATATCTTATAATGTGTCCTCACTGCTGCCATAAAACCACTATCCATGTGTCCATAGTCTAAATATAGCTTAATTATAGTTATGTATAGTATGAAATATATTAAATACTGGAGCCTTGGGGTATTGAGCATTAGCATGAGTATTAAGTTGTCATTCTGCATACTTCCGTGCACAGTGGTAGAAAAGATTGACGGTATAGCAGTGTGTCATTAAATACATAACAAATATGTATGTGTTTAATTCTACAATAGATTACATTCCATAGAAAGCAGCTGTCATTCAAAAGCAATTGCATTTAATTCCATACAAGGTTCATTTAGTGTAAAAGATCTCAACTTGTGTGTTACACTTATGTATATGGGTGTTGTCATTTTACTTCCATTCAAAATAACTGCCATTCCATACAAGACAGCTGCCATTCCACATCTTCAATCACGTATTAATGCACATTAGGGAATGCATGTGAATTTTTTTTATTTCTTTTTTTTTTTCAATTATTTTTTAGAACACTTGTCTTGAGATTTTTTAGATTCAGATTATTCTGCTACTGATGCAACAAGGCATTCTCATTTTATGCAATTTGCTAAATTTTATTTTACAAGAATTGTTACAGATTCACAGTTGTTTGCCATAAATCATATGAAAAGGAGAACAGGATATGGGATTCACACACAGTGAGAGAGTTTGTGACAGATGCAGTGGCCCCTACCAAAAACTATATCTATTTAATCAATTAGGCAGCATGTAACACACATGTATACAGCTATTAGAACCAAACAATGCACCATGTTAAAAAAGGGCTAAAAAATTATGTAAAGAATTATATAAAACATGTTTCTTTTAATAAAATGGATATAATCTGGCAATGTCTTGTTTTAGAATACATTAACTAGAAAGTTATATTTAAAAAAATTGACAAATTTTAAGAATAAGCTTTTTAGCTCCAGAGGGTAATTCTCTCACCGTTCTTAGCTTCAGTGAGTTTTGCGGAATTGACCCTATTAAATGTTTTTCCGTATACCTGGATTGAGCGGCCTGGAAGAGAGTCTGAGGCAGAGGTGGAAGGGTAGGGAGGAGGGCGGGGATTCCCCCCCCTTTTTTTTTTTTTTCTTTCTTGTGGTGTGTTTTGTGTTTTGTGTTGTGTTTTGTTTTGTTGTGCGGTGTTGTGTTGTTTTGTTTTGATTTGCTTTGCTTGGTTATGTCTCGTCATGTTTGATTTTGGTTTGTCTCGTCCCACCTAGGCTGAGGCTGTTGCAGTATTGTTAATTTACTAGATACGCCATAATTTGTTGGTGCTTTTATTTTCGTATTTTTTCCGCTTTTTTCTGCTTAGGTCCAGATTTTGTCATTAGTAATGTTTTGCTCAAGAATTTATGAGTGTATTTTTATTAGACTGTTTAAATAAGCATTACCTTGTCAGTTTTTTGTAAGGTTCAGGTGTCACACGATGTTTATGTTATTATTCTTTATTGTTCTGGACTGTATAACCAAGCATTACTTTGTCATTTGTCATGGTGTTTCAAGTTTTCTGTAAAAAAACAATAAATATATTAAAAAAAAAAAAAAAAGAATAAGCTTTTTAAAAAAAATGTTTTAAGGAATAGTAATCTAAAGTTTATAGAAAGAAAGAATGAAAGAAAGTTCCTGTTATATTGATACTTCTTTTACAGGGACAGTAAAGTTATAATTAGACATTCATGATTCAGATAGAGAATACAATTTTAAAAAAACTTTCCAATTTACTTCTATTATTTAATTTGCTTCCTTCTCTTGTTATCCTTTGCTGAAAGGTTTATCTAGGAAAGCTAAGGAGCAGCAAATAACCTAGGTTCTAGCTGCTGATTAGTTGCTGCATATATATGCCGATTGGCATTAGCTCACCTATGTTTTCAGTGTTCAACCAGTAGTGCATTGCTGCTTCTTCAACAAATTATACCAAGAGAATGAAGCAAATTTGATAATTGAATTAATCTGGAAAGTTGATTAAAATTGTATGTGCTACCTAAATCATGAAATACATGTTTTAGGTTTCAGGTCCCTTTAAGTGTGCCAGAATAAAATTATAAATATTTAAAAACAGTTCTAGCTGCTTTGTTTTCTGATTTATGCTGAATAAGTATATATGTATAATTAGGTATGCATGCAAATGTATACAATTTTGCCACTAGAATGGTAACCTAAGTTACTATTCAACAATCACATTTTACTACAGCCTTAAAGAGGCAGTCTACTTTAAAATGTTTATAGTTTAAAACAATAGATAATCATAACCAAAACTGTTATATTTATATACTTTTATCTCTATGATTACCTAGTATATAAGCTTCTGCAGTCTGTCCCCTTATCTCAGTGCTTTTTACAAACTTGCATTTTAGCCAATTAGTTCTAGTGCCATGGGTGTGAGCACAATGATTTCTATATGGCACAAATGAACTAGTACTGTCTGGCTGTGAAAAATCTAATATAATGCACTGAGATAAGAGGTGGCCTGTAGGGGCATAGAAACAGGCATATATTTAAAGGTTTAGAGATTATAAAGTTTGTTACTATCACAATGTTGGTTGTGCAAAGCAGGGAGATGGGTAGTAAAGGAGTTTTCTATTTTTTTAAACGATAAAAAAGCAGACTGTCCCTTTAATTGTACTGCTTGTAAAGTTAAAGGGGCAATATAATTGATCATTTTTATTGCTTAAAAAGATAGCTAATCCCTTTATTACCCATTTCTCAGTTTGGCATAACCAACACTTGTATATTAATATACCTCTGTGATTACCTTGTATCTAAGCCACTGCCCTCTTATCTCAGTGCTATTTACAAGCTTGAATTTTAGCCAATCAGTGCTAGCTCATGCATAACTCTACAGGAGTCCACACAATGTCATCTATATGCCAAAAATGATCTAGCACTGTCTTACTGTGAAAATCTAATAAAATGCACTGAGATTAAAGCAGCCTGCAGGGGCTTAGAAACAGACAAGATTTAAAGTTTTAGACGTTATAAAGTATATTAAAATAACAAAGTTGGTTGTGAAAAGCTGGGAAATGGGTAGTAAAGGTGTTATCTCTATATTTTTAAAGGGACAGTAAACACTAAGGCCTAGATTTGGAGTTTTGCGGCCAAAGGGGTGCGTTAGCTATGCGTGCTTTTTTCTGGCCGCACCTTTTATATACCGCTGGTATTTAGAGTTCACAGAATGGCTGCGTTTTCAGTGCGTTAGGCTCCAAAAAGGGAGCGTAGAGCATAATTTACCTCCACTGTAACTCTAAATACCAGTGTTGCTTACGGACGCGGCCAGCTTAAAAAACGTGCTCGTGCACGATTCCCCCATAGGAAACAATGGGGCTGTTTGAGCTGAAAAAAAACCTAACACCTGCAAAAAAGCAGCGTTAAGCTCCTAACGCAGCCCCATTGTTTCCTATGGGGAAACACTTCCTAAGTCTACACCTAACACCTTAACATGTACCCCGAGTCTAAACACCCCTAACCTTACACTTATTAACCTCTAATCTGCCGCTCCCGCTATCACTGACACCTGCATATTTTTTTTAACCCCTAATCTGCCGCTCCATACACCGCCGCAACCTACGTTATCCCTATGTACCCCTAATCTGCTGCCCATAACACCGCCGACCACTATATTATATTTATTAACCCCTAATCTGCTGCCCCCAACGTCGCCTCCACCTACCTACAATTATTAACCCCTAATCTGCCGACCGGACCTCACTGATACTATAATAAATGTATTAACCCCTAATCCGCCTCACTCCCGCCTCAATAACCCTATAAGAAATATTATTAACCCCTAATCTGTCCTCCCTAACATCGCCGACACCTAACTTCACTTATTAACCCCTAATCTGCCGACCGGAACTCACCGCTACTATAATAAATGTATTAACCCCTAAAGCTAAGTCTAACCCTAACACTAACACCCCCTAACTTAAATTTAATTTAAATCTAACTAAATAAATTAACTCTTATTAAATAAATTATTCCTATTTAAAGCTAAATACTTACCTGTAAAATAAACCCTAATATAGCTACAATATAACGAATAATTATATTGTAGCTATTTTAGGATTTATATTTATTTTACAGGCAACTTTGTATTTATTTTAACCAGGTACAATAGCTATTAAATAGTTATTTACTATTTAATTGCTACCTAGTTAAAATAATTACAAAATTACCTGTAAAATAAATCCTAACCTAAGTTACAATTAAACCTAACACTACACTATCAATAAATTAATTAAATACAATACCTACAATTATCTACAATTAAAGCTAACACTACACTATCAATAAATTAATTAAATGCAATACCTACAAATAAATACAATTAAATAAACTAACTAAAGTACAAAAAATAAAAAAGAACTAAGATACAAAAAATAAAAAATATTTACAAACATTAGAAAAATATTACAACAATTTTAAACTAATTACACCTACTCTAAGCTCCCTAATAACATAACAAAGCCCCCCAAAATAAAAAAATGCCCTACCCTATTCTAAATTAAAAAAGTTCAAAGCTCTTTTACCTTACCAGCCCTGAAAAGGGCCATTTGCGGGGCATGCCCCAAGTAATTCAGCTCTTTTGCCTGTAAAAAAAACACATACAATACCCCCCCCAACATTACAACCCACCACCCACATACCCCTAATCTAACCCAAACCCCCCTTAAATAAACCTAACACTAAGCCCCTGAAGATCTCCCTACCTTGTATTCACCACACCGGGTTCACCGATCGGTCCAGAAGAGCCTCCGATGTCTTCATCCAAGCTCAAGCGGGGGCTGAAGAGTGACGTCCATCCTCCGGCTGAAGTCTTGATCCAAGCGGCAAATGAAGAAGTCCATCTTCGGGAAGAAATCTTCATCCTATCCGGGCAGAAGAGAACATCCGGACCGGCAAACATCTTCATCCATGCCGCATCTTCTATGTTGTTCCATCCGATGACGAGCGGCTGATCTTGAAGACCTCCGGCGCGGATCCATCCTCTTCGTTCGACGTCCAACTGAAGAATGAAGATTCCTTTAAGGGACGTCATCCAAGATGGTGTCCCTCGAATTCCGATTGGCTGATAGGATTCTATCAGACAATCGGAATTAAGGTAGGAAAATTCTGATTGGCTGATGGAATCAGCCAATCAGATTCAAATTCAATCCGATTGGCTGATTGAATCAGCCAATCAGATTGAGCTCGCATTCTATTGGCTGATCGGAACAGCCAATAGAATGCAAGCTCAATCTGATTAGCTGATTGGATTAGCCAATCGGATTGAACTTGAATCTGATTGGCTGATTCCATCAGCCAATCAGAATTTTCATACCTTAATTCCGATTGGCTGATAGAATCCTATCAGCCAATCGGAATTCGAGGGACGCCATCTTCAGTTGGACATCGAATGAATAGGATGGATCCGCGCCGGAGGTCTTCAAGATCAGCAGCTCGTCATCGGATGGAACAACATAGAAGATGCGGCTTGGATGAAGATGTTTGCCGGTCCGGATGTCCTCTTCTGCCCGGATAGGATGAAGATTTCTTCCCGAAGATGGACTTCTTGATTTGCCGCTTGGATCAAGACTTCAGTCGGAGGATGGACGTCACTCTTCAGCCCCCGCTTGGGCTTGGATGAAGACATCAGAGGCTCTTCTGGACCGATCGGTGAACCCGGTGTGGTGAATACAAGGTAGGGAGATCTTCAGGGGCTTAGTGTTAGGTTTATTTAAGGGGGGTTTGGGTTAGATTAGGGATATGTGGGTGGTGGGTTGTAATGTGGGGGGGGGGTATTGTATGTGTTTTTTTTACAGGCAAAAGAGCTGAATTATTTGGGGCATGCCCCGCAAATGGCCCTTTTCAGGGCTGGTAAGGTAAAAGAGCTTTGAACTTTTTAAATTTAGAATAGGGTAGGGCATTTTTTTATTTTGGGGGGCTTTGTTATTTTATTAGGGGGCTTAGAGTAGGGGTAATTAGTTTAAAATTGTTGTAATATTTTTCTAATGTTTGTAAAAAAAAAATTATTTTTTGTAACAGTTAGTTTATTTAATTGTATTTATTTGTAGGTATTGTACTTAATTAATTTATTGATAGTTTAGTGTTAGGTTTAATTGTAGATAATTGTAGGTATTGTATTTAATTAATTTATTGATAGTGTAGTGTTAGGTTTAATTGTAACTTAGGTTAGGATTTATTTTACAGGTAATTTTGTAATTATTTTAACTAGGTAAATATTAAATAGTTATTAACTATTTAATAGCTATTGTACCTGGTTAAAATAATTACAAAGTTGCCTGTAAAATAAATATTAATCCTAAAATAGCTACAATATAATTATAATTTATATTGTAGCTATATTAGGGTTTATTTTACAGGTAAGTATTTAGCTTTAAATAGGAATAATTTATTTAATAAGAGTTAATTTATTTTGTTAGATTTGAATTATATTTAAGTTAGGGGGGTGTTAGTGTTAGGGTTAGACTTAGCTTTAGGGGTTAATACATTTATTATAGTAGTGGTGTGGTCCGGTCGGCAGATTAGGGGTTAATAATTGTAGGTAGGTGGAGGCGACATTGGGGGCGGCAGATTAGGGGTTGATAAATATAATATAGGGGTCGGCTGTGTTAGGGGCAGCAGATTAGGGGTACATAAGTATAATGTAGGTTGCGGCGGTGTACGGAGCGGCAGATTAGGGGTTAAAAAATATGCAGGTGTCAGCGATAGCGGGGGTGGCAGATTAGGGGTTAATAAATATTATGTAGGTGTCGGCGGTATTAGGGGCAGCAGATTAGGGGTACATAGGGATAACGTAGGTGGCAGCGGTGTGCAGTCATCAGATTAGGGGTTAAAAAAATTTAATAGAGTGGCGGCGATGTGGGGGGGCCTCGGTTTAGGGGTACATAGGTAGTTTATGGGTGTTAGTGTACTTTAGAGCACAGTAGTTAAGACCTGTATAAACCGGCGTTATATAAAGCTCTTAACTAACTTTTTTCTGCGGCTGGAGTTTTGTCGTTAGATTTCTAACGCTCACTTCAGCCACGACTCTAAATACCGGCATTAGAAAGATCCCATTGAAAAGATAGAATACGCAATTGATGTAAGGGGATCTGCGGTATGGAAAAGTCGCGGTTGCAAAGTGAGCGTTAGACCCTTTCCTGACTGACTCTAAATACCAGCGGTAACATTTAAAGGGACAGTCTAGGCCAAAATAAACTTTCATGATTCAGATAGAGCATGTCATTTTAAACAATTTTCCAATTCACTTTTATCACCAATTTTGCTTTGTTCTCTTGGTATTCTTAGTTGAAAGCTTAACCTAGGAGGCTCATATGCTAATTTCTTAGACCTTGAAGCCCACCTCTTTCAGATTGCATTTTAACAGTTTTTCACCACTAGAGGGTGTTAGTTCACGTATTTCATATAGATAACACTGTACTCGTGCACGAGAAGTTATCTGGGAGCAGGCACTGATTGGCTAGACTGCAAGTCTGTCAAAAGAACTGAAAAAAGGGGCAGTTTGCAGAGGCTTAGATTCAAGATAATCGCAGAGGTTAAAAGTATATTAATATAACTGTGTTGGTTATGCAAAACTGGGGAATGGGTAATAAAGGGATTATCTATCTTTTAAAACAATAACAATTCTGGTGTAGACTGTCCCTTTAAACCTCTACATTTCTGCCTGTTTCTAAGCCACTGCAGACAGTCTCTTATAACATGCTATTTAATTTGCTTTTCACAACAGGATACTACTAATTCATGTGGGTCATATAGATACCATTGTGTTCACGCCCGGGGAATTATTTAAGAGTCAGCACAACACAGCAGTTTATTGTAAGGAAATGGGATAGGCGTGCATAGACTAGTTTTTCGAGAATCTTTGATGCAAGAGGGAGGAGGGAAATAGGGAGGTAGTTGGGTGGGGAGGTAGGATCAAGGGAAGGTTTTTTGAGGATAGGTGTGACCAGTGCATGTTTCAACGATGAGGGAAATATACCGGTGCTGAAGGAGAGGTTGAAAGTGTGTGTGAGTATAGGGGTAAGGGTAGCAGAGAGGGAGGAGAGTAGCTGTGAGGGAATAGGGTCAAGGGGACAGGTAGTGAGGTGAGAGTGCAGTATAAGTGGCGAAACGTCTTCCTCAGTAACAGGGGAGAATGAGCTAAGTTTAAGGTTATGTGGGTTGTGGTTGATTGAGAGCATTTGAGGGGGTGAGAGAATGGAATTATGTTGAGAGCTGATTTCATTTCTGATGGAGTCAATTTTGCTATTGAAGTGGTTGGGTGGAGAAGAGTATTGAAAGTGGAGAACAAACGTTTTGGGTTTGAAGAAAGATTAGAGATAAGAGTAGAGAAGTAGTGTTGCTTATGGAAATTAAGGGCAGAATAGTAGGAATAGTAGGAGTTCAAGATAACTTTGTAAAGTTGAAAATCAGCTAAACTCCTAGATTTTCTCCAGTGCCACTCAGAAGTACGGGAACATCTGCGTAGGTATCGTGTCAGAGGAGTATGCCAGGGCTGAGGATGAGTGTTTGATTTCCGAGCTATGGTAAGAGGGGCAAGATTGTCAAGGACAGATGTAAGGGTGGAATTATAGTGGCAGATAGATTGGTCAGGGCAGGAAAAGGAGGAGAAGGATGAGAGGAGAGGTTTGAGGGAATTAGAAAGCTGTTGTTGATCTAATGACATAATGCTTCTGTGAAGTTTGGTGTGAGGAGCAGAAGGAGGGAGAGTTGTAGGGAGGGATGATATGTTGCAAATAAGGAGATGGTGGTCAGAAAGAGGAAAGGGGGAGTTTGTGACGTTTGAGAGAGTGCATGGATAGCTAAAGATCAGGTCAAGGGAGTGACCATCTTTGTGAGTGGGAGAATCAGTCCATTGTGACAAACCGAAAGAGGAAGTGAGTTGCAGAAGTTGTTTTGCAGAGGAGGCAGTGGGATTGTAATGATGGATGTTGAAGTCACCAAGAATGAGGGAAGGGGTGTGTGAGGAAAGGAAATAAGGTAGCCAGGCAGCCAAGTGATCTAGAAATTGAGTTGAGGAGCCAGGAGGATGGTATATGACTGCAACACGTATAGAAAGAGGAGAGAATAAGCAAATCATGTGGGTTTCGAATGAGGAAAATGTGAGGGAAGAGATGGGATGTATTTGTTGAAAGGTGCAATGAGAGGAAAGTAAAATACCTACACCACCTCCTTGTCTATTACCATACCTAGGAGTGTGGCTGAAGTGGAGACCCCCATGTGACAGAGCAGCAGTGGATGCTGTGTCTAGGGGAGAGAGCCAGGTTTCTGTTAGGGCCAGAAGGTTGAGGGAGTGGGAGATAAAGGGGTCATGTATAGAAGTGAGTTTGTTGCAAACAGAGCGAGAGTTCCAGAGTGCACAAGTGAAAGGGGTAGTGGCTTTTGATGCAAGAGGAATGTGAGTAAGGTTGTCAAAGTTTTGTTTTTTGAGTCTGTGGGATGGTACACATGGATGTGCAGGGCTAGGCAGTTGTTGGGGATCAGGATTAGGGGAGATGTCACCCGCAGTTAGTAAAAGCAGGAGGAAGAGTGACATGAGATGAGATACAGATTTGCAGTAATGAGACTGCTTTTGAGACAAGGTGCAGGGGGGGGGGGAGAGAGAGTGTTTAGGAACAGGTAAAGTTTGTGAGTACAAAAGTAAGGTGCATTTAAGAGAGATGGGCTAATGAACAGTGCAGGTGGAGAGGGAGAAGGAGTAATTGAATAATGTAGTTTGTTATAGAGACAAAAGGCAGCAAAAAGGAATATGAAGATATTAGGCATTTTTACAAAAGAGGGAACCAGTTAAACACATAAGGCAAAGTATTACAGAAGCAATTGCATAAGAAAACAGTAAGGTATATCAAACATAATATTGCAAAAGTACCTGCCTTTTTCTTGCCCCTTGCCCAATCCTTGTCCAATTCTTGTGTAATTCTATTTCTAATGCCTCACTTATAAAATGTTCAATTAATTCTTGTATAATTATATTTCGAATGCCTCACTTATAAAATGTTCACTTAATTCTTGTATAATTCTATTGCTAATGCCTCACTTATAAAATGTTTACTTAATTCTTGTATAATTCTATTGCTAATACCTCACTTATAAAATGTTCACTTTGAAAATGTGAACATATGCTATTGTTACAATGTACACTGCCCAGGAAATGCACCCCTGTGCAATGCACATCCCAAACTAGTGTGAAATATATGCAGACAGGGCAGTCAGCTGAGTCCACTAAATTTAGTTGATTGCTAATCAAAGACAATTGGAAAGGCCAATTGGAAAGTTACATTCTGGTCTGGTCAGGGTGAGATGTTAAGTAAACAGACAATAAAATTTGGGGGAGGTTAAAACTATGGAATAAGACAGCTATAAATTTTAGAATAATAGCAAATATTGATAAGGATTGAACATCACATGGCAATTAACTGAACATTAGAAATAAGACATTGGATAACAGTACAACAAATGTAGGACTAAATTAACAAACAAAAATCTTTTGCTCTATGTAAATATTCTCGTACCAGAAGAGAGTTACAGGAGAGTAAAAAACACCTGAGAACAGTGAATAGTTTTCAGATTGACAGGGTCTCTATTCACGTACCAGAAGAGAATTACTGGAGAGTAAAAAACACCAGAGTGCAGTGAATAGTTTCAGATTGACAGGGTCTCTATTCACGTACCAGAAGAGAGTTACAGGAGAGGAAAAAAAAAACACCAGAGTGCAGTGAATAGTTTGCAGATTGACAGGGTCTCTATTCACGTACCAGAAGAGAGTTACAGGAGAGGAAAAAAAAACACCAGAGTGCAGTGAATAGTTTGGAGATTGACAGGGTCTCTATTCACGTACCAGAAGAGAGTTACAGGAGAGAAAAAAAACACACCAGAGTGCAGTGAATAGTTTGCCAATTGACAGGGTCAGCTGAGTCCACTAAATTTAGTTGATTGCTAATCAATGACAATTGGAAAGGCCAATTGGAAAGTTAGATTCTGGTCTGGTCAGGGTGAGATGTTAAGTAAACAGACAAAAATTTTTTGGAGGAGGTTAAAACTATGGAATAAGACAGCTATAAATTTTAGAATAATAGCAAATATTGATAAGGATTGAACATCACATGGCAATTAACTGAACATTAGAAATAAGACATTGGATAACAGTACAACAAATGTAGGACTAAATTAACAAACAAAAATCTTTTGCTCTATGTAAATATTCTCGTACCAGAAGAGAGTTACAGGAGAGTAAAAAACACCTGAGAGCAGTGAATAGTTTTCAGATTGACAGGGTCTCTATTCACGTACCAGAAGAGAGTTACAGGAGAGGAAAAAAAAACACCAGAGTGCAGTGAATAGTTTGCAGATTGACAGGGTCTCTATTCAGATATCAGAAGAGAGTTACAGGAGAGGAAAAAAAAACACCAGAGTGTAGAGAATAGTTTGCAGAGTGACAGGGTCTCTATTCACGTACCAGAAGAGAGTTACAGGAGAGGAAAAAAAAAACACCAGAGTGCGGTGAATAGTTTGCAGATTGACAAGGTCTCTATTCACGTACCAGAAGAGAGTTACAGGAGAGGAAAAAAAACACCAGAGTGCAGTGAATAGTTTGCAGAGTGACAGGGTCTCTATTCACGTACCAGAAGAGAGTTACAGGAGAGGGAAAAAAAACACCAGAGTGCAGTGAATAGTTTGCAGATTGACAGGGTCTCTATTCACGTACCAGAAGAGAGTTACAGGAGAGGAAAAAAACACACCAGAGTGCAGTGAATAGTTTGCCGATTGACAGGGTCTCTATTCACGTACCAGAAGAGAATTACAGGAGAGTAAAAAACACCATAGTGCAGGGAATAGTTTCAGATTGACAGGGTCTCTATTCACGTACCAGAAGAGAGTTACAGGAGAGGAAAAAAAAACACCAGAGTGCAGTGAATAGTTTGCAGATTGACAGGGTCTCTATTCACGTACCAGAAGAGAGTTACAGGAGAGGAAAAAAACACACCAGAGTGCAGTGAATAGTTTGGAGATTGACAGGGTCTCTATTCACGTACCAGAAGAGAGTTACAGGAGAGAAAAAAAACATAATTTATGCTTACCTGATAAATTTATTTCTCTTGTAGTGTATCCAGTCCACGGATCATCCATTACTTTTGGAATATATTCTCCTTCCCAACAGGAAGCTGCAAGAGTCCACCCACAGCAAAGCTGCTATATAGCTCCTCCCCTAACTGCCATATTCAGTCATTCGACCGAAAACATGCAGAGAAAGGAAAAACCATAGGGTGCAGTGGTGACTGTAGTTCAAATGAAAAAATTACCTGCCTTAAAGTGACAGGGCGGGCCGTGGACTGGATACACTACAAGAGAAATAAATTTATCTGGTAAGCATAAATTATGTTTTCTCTTGTTAAGTGTATCCAGTCCACGGATCCTCCATTACTTATGGAATACCAATACCAAAGCTAAAGTACACGGATGATGGGAGGGACAAGGCAGGTACTTAAACGGAAGTTACCACTGCCTGTAAAAAACCCTTTCTCCCAAAAATAGCCTCCGAAGAAGCAAGGTATCAAATTTGTTAAATTTGAAAAGTATGAAGCGCAGACCAAGACTCCGTCTTGTAAATCTGTTCAACAGAAGCCACATTTAAAAAAAGGCCCAAGTGAAAACCACAGCTCTAGTAGAATGAGCTGTAATCCCTTCAGGAGGCTGCTGTCCAGCAGTCTCATAAGCTAAATGAATTATGCTTTTTAACCAAAAAGACAGAGAGGCTGCTGAAGTCTTTTGACCTCTCCTCTGTCCAGAATAGACAACAAACAAGGTGAACGTTTGATGAAAACTGTAGTAGCTTGTAAGTAAAACTTTAAAGCACAAACCACGTCCAATATTGTGTAATAGACGTTCCTTCTTTGAGGAAGGATTAGGATACAAGCATGGAACAACTATCTCTTGAGTGATGTACTTGTTAGATACCACCTTAGGAAAAAACCCAGGTTGGTACGCAGGACTACCTTATCCGTACGAAGGACCAGATAAGGAGAATCACATTGTAACACAGATAACTTGGAGACTCTACGAGTCGAGGAATTAGCTACCCAAAAGGAACTTTCCAAGATAAAGATTGATATCTATGGAACAAAAAAGGTTCAAACGGAACTTCTTGAAGAACCTTAAGAATCATGTTTAAGCTCCATGGCAGAGCAACAGTTTTAAACACAGGCTTGGATCTAACCAAAGCCTGACCAAATGCCTGAACGTCTAGAATACCTGCCAGACGCTTGTGCAAAAAAATAGACAGAGTAAAAATCTGTCCCCTTTTAAGGAATTAGCTGACAACCCTTTTCTCAAAAACATCTTGGAGAAAAGATAATATCCTGGGAATCCAGACTTTACTCCATGAGTAACCCTTGGATTCATAACAATCAGATATTTACACCATATCTATGTTCAATTTTCCTAGAGACAGGCTTTCATGTCTGTATTAAGGTATCAATGACTGACTCGGAGAAGCCATGCTTTGATAACATCAAGCGTTCAGTCTCCAGGCAGTCCATCTCAGATTGATTCTATTTAGATGGTTGAAAGGACCCTGAGGTAGAGGGACCTGTCTCAGAAGCAGAGACCGTGATGGAAAGGATGACATGTCCACCAGATCTGCATACCAGGTCCTGCGTGGCTACGCAGGCGCTGTCAAAAACACCAAAGCCCTCTCCTGCTTGGTCTTGACCTCCGGAGGAAATCCCACTCCCCCGGAAGAAAAGTCTGACGACTTAGAAAATCCACCTCCCAGTTCTCAACACCTGGGATATGGATAGCTGATAGACAAGAGTGAGTCTCTGTCCAGTGAATTATTGTAAGACTTCTAACATCGCTAGGGAACTTCTGTTCCCCCTTGATGGCTGATGTAAGCCACAGTCGTGTATATTGTCCGACTGAGTATGATGTACCTCAGAGTTGCTAACTGAGGCCAAGTCTGAAGAGCATGGAATATCACTCCCAGTTCCAGAATATTTATTAGAAGGAGGGTCTCCTCCTAAGTCCACTATCCCTGAGCCTTCAGGGAGTTCCAGACTGCATCCCAACCTAAAAGGCTGGCATCTATTGTAACAATTGTCCCATCTGACCTGCGGAAGGTCATACCCTTGGACAGATGGACCCGACATAGTCACCAGAGAAGAGAATCTCTGGTCTCTTGGTCCAGGTTTAACAGGGGGACAAATCTGTGTAATCCCCGTTCCTCTGACTGAGCATGCATAGTTGCAGCGGTCTGAAATGTAGACGTGCAAACGGTACTATGTCCCTTGCCGCTACCATTAAGCCGATTTCATTCATGTACTGAGCCACCGAAGGGCGCGGATGGGATGAAAAAACACGGCAGAAATTTAGAAACTTTGACAACCTGGACTCCGTCAGGTAAATTTTCATTTCTACAGAATCTATCAGAGTCCCTAGGAGGGAAACCCTTGAGATTGGGGATAGAGAACTCTTTCCTTGTTCACTTTCCACCCATGTGATCTCAGAAATGCCAGTACTACGTCCGTATGAGACTGGGCAATTTGGATGTTTGACGCCTGTATCAGGATGTCGTCTAAATAAGGGGCCACTTCTATGCCCCGCGGTCTAAGGACCGCCAAAGCGACCCCAGAACCTCCATAAAGATTCTTGGGGCTGTAGATATCCCAAAGGAAAGAGCTACAAACTGGTAATGCCTGTCTAGAAAGGCAAACCTGAAAAACGATGGTGATCTTTATGCATCACAATGTGAGGATAAGCATCCTTCAAATCCATTGTAGTCCTCTATTGACTCTCCTGGATCATAGTTAAGATGGTACGAATAGTTTCCATCTTAAATGACGGAATTCTGAGGAATTTGTTTAAGATCTTTAGATCCAAAATAGGTCTGAAGGTTCCCTCTCCTTGGGAACCACAAACAGATTTGAGTAAAAACTCTGTCCCTGTTCCTCTCTTGGAACTGGATGGATCTCGTACACAATGTAAGAATGCCTCCTTCTTTATCTGGTTTGCAGATAATTGTGAAAGGCGAAATCTCCCCTTTTTTTGGGGGGGAATCTTTGAAATCCAGAAGATATCTCTGGGATATAAATTCCAATGCCTAGGGATCCTGGGCATCTCTTGCCCACGCCTGGGCGAAGAATGAAAGTCTGCCCCCTATAGGATCCGTTACCGGATAGGGGTCCGTTCCTTCATGCTTGGCCCTTGATTTGGACCTATCCTGAGGAAGGGCATGACCTTTTCCTCCAGTGATATAAGCAATAATCTCCTTCAAACCAGGCCCGAATAGGGTCTGCCCCTTGAAGGGAAGTTAAGTAGCTTATTTATTAAAGTCACGACAGCTGACCATGATATAAGCCATAGCGCTCTGCGCGCCAGTATAGTAAAAAACAGAATTTTTAGCCGTTAGTCTAGTCAAATGAACAAGGCATCAGAAAACAAAGGAATTGGCTAGCATAAGCTTGTCAAATATATTCATCCAATGGAGTCGCTTAACTGTAAAGCCTCATCAAGAGACTCAACCCAGAACGCCGCAGCAGCAGTGACAGAAGCAATGTATGCAAGGGGCTGCAGGATAAAACCCTGTTGAATAAACATTTTTTATCCATTGGATCTAAAAAGCACAACTGTCCTCGTCAGAGGTAGTGGTACGCTTAGCTAGAGTAGAAACTCTTCTCTCCACCTTAGGAACTGTCTGCCAGAAGTCCCGTGTGGTGGTAACTATTAGAAAACATTCTTCTAAAAAATAGGAGGGGAAGAGAACGGCACACCTGGTCTATCCCATTCCTTATTAAAAAATTTTTTTTTAGTAAACCTCTTTAGGTATTGGAAAAACATCAGTACACACCGGCACTGCATATTATTTATCCAGTCTACACAATTTCTCTGGCCCTGCGATTGTACACATTCATTCAGAGCAGCCAAAGCCTCCCTGAGCAACAAGTGGAGGTTCTCAAGCATAAATTTTAAATGTAGAAATATCAGAATCAGGTTAAATCATCTTCCCTGAGTCAAAAAAAAAAAATCACCCACAGACTAAGCATATTGTGAGGTAGTATCATACATGGTTCTTAAAGCGTCTGTATGCTCTGTATCTACCCCCAGAGCTAACTGCTTTCCTTTAATTTCAGGTAGTCTGACTAATACTGCTGCCAGAATATTATTCACCACCTTTGCCATGTCTTGTAAAATAAACGCTATGGGCGCCCTTGATGTACTTGGCGCCATTTGAGCGTGAGTCCCTGAAGCGGGATTCGAAGGGTCTGACACGTGGGGAGAGTTAGTCGGCATAACTTTCCCCTCGACAGAATCCCCTGGTAAAAGAAACGCTATGGGTGCCCTTGATGTACTTGGCGCCATTTGAGCGTGAGTCCCTAAAGCGGGAGTCAAAAGGTCTGACACGTGGGGAGAGTTAGTCGGCATAACTACCCCCACGACAGAATCCTCTGGTGATAATGTTTTTAAAGACAAAAAATGATCTTTATTGTTTAACATGAAATCAGTACATCTGGTACACATTCTAAGATGGGGTTCCACCATGGCTTTAAAACATAATGAACACAGAGCTTCCTCTATGTTAGACATGTTAGAACAGACTAATAATGAGACTAGTAAGCTTGGAAAACACTTTAAATCAAGTTAACAAGCAAATATATAAAACGTTACTGTGCCTTTAAGAGAAACAAATTTTGTCAAAATTTGAAAAACAGTGAAAAAAGGCAGTAAAACAAACAAAATTTTTACAGTACATGTAATAAGGTAACAGAGCATTGCACCCACTTGCAAATGGATGATTAACCCCTTAATGCAAAAAACAGATAAAAAAAACGACATAGACGTTTTTAAAAACAGACACAACAAACTGCCACAGCCAACAGTGGGAAGCTTCAGTTAACTGTTTCTATGCAAAATTTAAGCCAGCCATGTGGAAAAAACTTAGGCCCCAATAAGTTTTATCACCAAACATATGTTAAAAAACGATTAAACATGCCAGCAAACGTTTTAAAACACATTTTTACAAGAGTATGTATCTCTATTAATAAGCCTGATACCAGTCGCTTTTACTGCATTTAAGGCTATACCAACATTACAGTGTTATCACCAATGTACGTTAAAAAACGATTAAACATGCCAGCAAACGTTTTAAAACACATTTTTATAAGAGTATGTATCTCTATTAATAAGCCTGATACCAGTCGCTATCGCTGCATTTAAGGCTTTACTTACATTACTTCGGTATCAGCAGTATTTTCTTAGTCAATTCCATTCCTAGAAAAATATTTTACTGCACATACCTTATCTGCAGGAAAACCTGCACGCCATTCCCCCTCTGAAGTACCTCACTCCTCAGAATGTGTGAGAACAGCAAATGGATCTTAGTTACGTCTGCTAAGATCATAGAAAAACGCAGGCAGATTCTTCTTCCAAATACTGCCTGAGATAAACAGCACACTCCGGTGCCATTTAAAAATAACAAACTTTTGATTGAAGAATAAACTAAGTAGAAAGCACCACAGACTCTCACAACCTCCTATCTATGTTGAGGCTTGCAAGAGAATGACTGAATATGGCAGTTAGGGGAGGAGCTATATAGCAGCTTTGCTGTGGGTGGACTCTTGCAGCTTCCTGTTGGGAAGGAGAATATATTCCAAAAGTAATGGATGATCCGTGGACTGGATACACTTAACAAGAGAAAAACACACCAGAGTGCAGTGAATAGTTTGCCAATTGACAGGGTCAGCTGAGTCCACTAAATTTAGTTGATTGCTAATCAAAGACAATTGGAAAGGCCAATTGGAAAGTTAGATTCTGGTCTGGTCAGGGTGAGATGTTAAGTAAACAGACAATAAAATTTGGGGGAGGTTAAAACTATGGAATAAGACAGCTATAAATTTTAGAATAATAGCAAATATTGATAAGGATTGAACATCACATAGCAATTAACTGAACATTAGAAATAAGACATTGGATAACAGTACAACAAATGTAGGACTAAATTAACAAACAAAAATCTTTTGCTCTATGTAAATATTCTCGTACCAGAAGAGAGTTACAGGAGAGTAAAAAACACCTGAGAGCAGTGAATAGTTTTCATATTGACAGGGTCTCTATTCACGTACCAGAAGAGAGTTACAGGAGAGGAAAAAAAAACACCAGAGTGCAGTGAATAGTTTGCAGATTGACAGGGTCTCTATTCAGATATCAGAAGAGAGTTACAGGAGAGGGAAAAAAAACACCAGAGTGTAGAGAATAGTTTGCAGAGTGACAGGGTCTCTATTCACGTACCAGAAGAGAGTTACAGGAGAGGAAAAAAAACACACCAGAGTGCAGTGAATAGTTTGCCGATTGACAGGGTCTCTATTCACGTACCAGAAGAGAATTACAGGAGAGTAAAAAAACACCAGAGTGCAGTGAATAGTTTCAGATTGACAGGGTCTCTATTCACGTACCAGAAGAGAGTTACAGGAGAGGAAAAAAAACACCAGAGTGCAGTAAATAGTTTGCAGATTGACAGGGTCTCTATTCACATACCAGAAGAGAGTTACAGGAGAGGAAAAAAAAACACCAGAGTGCAGTGAATAGTTTGGAGATTGACAGGGTCTCTATTCACGTACCAGAAGAGAGTTACAGGAGAGAGAAAAAACACACCAGAGTGCAGTGAATAGTTTGCCAATTGACAGGGTCAGCTGAGTCCACTAAATTTAGTTGATTGCTAATCAAAGACAATTGGAAAGGCCAATTGGAAAGTTAGATTCTGGTCTGGTCAGGGTGAGATGTTAAGTAAACAGACAATAAAATTTGGGGGAGGTTAAAACTATGGAATAAGACAGCTATAAATTTTAGAATAATAGCAAGTATTGATAAGGATTTAACATCACATGGCAATTAACTGAACATTAGAAATAAGACATTGGATAACAGTACAACAAATATAGGACTAAATTAACAAACTAAAATCATTTGCTCTATGTAAATATGCATGTACCAGAAGAGAGTTACAGGAGAGGGAAAAAAAAACACCAGAGTGCAGTGAATAGTTTGCAGATTGACAGGGTCTCTATTCACGTACCAGAAGAGAGTTACAGGAGAGGAAAAAAAAACACCAGAGTGCAGTGAATAGTTTGCAGATTGACAGGGTCTCTATTCACATACCAGAAGAGAGTTACAGGAGAGGAAAAAAAACAGCAGAGTGCAGTGAATAGTTTGCAAAGTGACAGGGTCTCTATTCACGTACCAGAAGAGAGTTAGAGGAGAGGAAAAAAAAAACACCAGAGTGCAGTGAATAGTTTAGAGATTGACAGGGTCTCTATTCACGTACCAGAAGAGGGTTACAGGAGAGGAAAAAAACACACCAGAGTGCAGTGAATAGTTTGCCGATTGACAGGGTCTCTATTCACGTACCAGAAGAGAGTTACAGGAGAGGGAAAAAACCCACCAGAGTGCAGTGAATAGTTTGCAGATTGACAGGGTCTCTATTCACGTACCAGAAGAGAGTTACAGGAGAGGAAAAAAACCCACCAGAGTGCAGTGAATAGTTTGCAGATTGACAGGGTCTCTATTCACGTACCAGAAGAGAGTTACAGGAGAGGAATAAAAACACCAGAGTGCAGTGAATAGTTTGCAGATTGATAGGGTCTCTATTCACGTACCAGAAAAGAGTTACAGGAGAGGAAAAAAAAACACCAGAGTGCAGTGAATAGTTTGCAGATTGACAGGGTCTCTATTCACGTACCAGAAGAGATTTACAGTAGAGGAAAAAAAAACACCAGAGTGCAGTGAATAGTTTGCAGATTGACAGGGTCTCTATTCACGTACCAGAAAAGAGTTACAGGAGAGGATAAAAAAACACCAGAGTGCAGTGAATAGTTTGCAGATTGACAGGGTCTCTATTCACGTACCAGAAGAGAGTTATTATATTGTAGATGTTCCCTTTAAACAATAAAAAACTCAAGTAGACTGTCCCTTTAAAAAAGAATTACAAGAGAAATTGACTGTCTCTAAAAATCTAGTAAAAACAAGTAGGGCACCCGTTACCAGGAAAAGTTCAAACAGGACTGCAGGTTTAGTATATCTTTACCTCTAGTATCATAGTCCGATGTGAACAAAATATCACAGCCTTGCTTGTGTGAGCTTGTGGTAACTCTTGCTTCCTTTATTTTCTATTGTGAGCAAAAATTGGAAACTCAGACTCGTGTTAAACGATGCATTGCGAGTCACTTGTAATACCAGCGCACATTATCGTATGCTGGTATTACGAAATGAAGTGCTAATATTGCTTGCATGCAAGCAATATTTAGCACTCCACTTGTAATCTGGTCCTTCATATTTCCATTAGTGCACTATTCTCACCATTCAAAACAACATTGTTATCCGTAAACTGAAAAGTCCACCCAGTAATAGCTCATGGCTTACAAATGCGGAAAAAATTCTAAAGCATCTGACTATATCAAGACTGGCTCCAATTTTACATCACATGTTACAGGTCAAAGTTTTAACACTAAAGGTTGTGTAAAATGATCCTCCACATTTGTGATTTATCTTATCGAATGCTCGCAACATTCTAAACAATATATCGACAATAGAAAACAAATATGCAGTTTTACAATAATAAGAGACTAATTTCCATACAGCCTTCAGAGTGGCTTTCTTTCAAGTTTTCTACTTGAGAGGTACTCAAATAGTGTTTTCCAATGCAAGAAAAGTCATTCTAAAGGGAAAGTCCTTTAGGTAAAGAGTCTAAGGTTTCAATGCAAAGGAAGTGAGAGTATCTTAGTCTCTGGTTATCAGGCTTAGTCCCAATCATACAGATGGTAAGTAAAGTACTTATCTTATCCCCTTGTGTCAGTGCAGAGAGTTCTCTACGGCTGCAGGTCCTGCAGTAAGCCGTGCTTAGGTGTTCCCCTTCTGTATCCATCTGGTACTAAAAATGTATAGCAAAGTGGACAACTTCTGCTGACGAAGCCTGTCAGGTGAGAAAGCCCTCAAGTCTCATCCGCAGGGAATGTCTCAAGTAGACAGTTAGGGTCCTCCACCTCAGTGGGCGTGTTGTCCCCCTTGTGGGTTCCGGGGCCTTGCTGACGTCAGTACGTACCATGCTTATGATAGGCGTTGGATGTGGGGGTAGATGTTGGTTAAGAACAATCTACACCAATCAAACATGGGTAGAATTGAAGGCTTCAGGAAGCACGAGTGGTATTTCCAACTGATTAATCAAGATAAGAGTCCAGAGGGAAAAAAAAGCAACTCAGAAGCCCAAAGCTTGATGCTAGTGAAGTTTATTCGGCAATGCCAAATATGAAAGGGTAGCATGCGTTTTGCGCATGCTCACATGTGCTTCATCAGAGCCTCTGATAAAGCATATGCTCACATGCGCAAAACGCGTCAGGCAATTGTTTGAATGTTCTACCCTTTCATATTTGGCATTGCCGAATAAACATTACTAGCATCAAGCTTTGGGCTTCTGTGTTGCATTTTTTTCTCTGGACTCTATTCTAAACAATATATTGGGATGACCACACAAGACGTCTGAACTAGGATACGTGAGCATCTAGGATATGTCACAAATGTAAACCGCTGTTCAGAACTAGCCAGACACTTTATAGATGTTCACAAAGGTCAAGTTTGTTCTTTTAAGTGGAATGCAATTGAGTTGATAAATAATCCCCCTAGGGGAGGTGACAAATGGTCTATATTAGCCAGACAGGAAGTTTATTGGATTAATAAAATGAATACTTTGACACCTTTTGGATTTAATTCAGAAAATGACATAATCAACTTCTGGGAATAAACACTATAGCGCTAATAATTCCTATACATTCGTTTTTAATATGTTGATAACTGATATTATATCATTATTATCTTTGTACATACTAACATTTACTAATTTCTATGTATAGCTAATTGAACAAAAGAAATTAAGGAAATTAAAGATTAAAAATAACATACATTATAAATACATTGTATTATTCTTTTTGCTAATAGCTTGGTTCGATATGTAACAACATACTAGAATTAACTGGATCTATATGTTTATAGGTATCCAGATTCCCATCAGTTATTTATTGTAAGCTGTATATTATATGTGAGATGATTATTTGACATATATGCATAAACATATTTTCTTTACTATTGATGAATTTGTCCCATGAATATAACTTTAACTCTATCTTAGCCACCTACTGTTATTGTATCACATTAAGCTAGCTGAGGATTAAAGTGTTAACTCTGTTCTGTCTTTAAATATGAGCAAATAGGTTTTTAATTAATCAATGAAATGAGTGTGTGTCTTTTAAATTCTGTACCGCATCTGAAGCAATTTATGGTCTATGATTACGGTGCAGTACCACCAAAATGCGTATATTGTTGGAGTGCTGCTATGGATCAATTTTTAAATGTTCCCCAATAAAGGATTTGATAGTTTTCACTTTAAAGAAGGCTGCTGCTGCTTTTTTGGAACTTTCTTTGTCTTATACCTATTAGAGGAGTGGGGAGCTCCTCTGTTCCTGTTTAGCCTTCATGGGCTATTCTGCCCATTATCTCAGCATGAAGTCTGCAGTTCCAGGTCCTGTGTGGGAGTGGAGTAAGTGATTGGAGTTATGGAGCCGTTGGATGCTGGCCAATGACTTCATCCGGAAGCACCAGATATACACTCTGCAGTTGTAGTAGGGAGCGATGAGAGCTCTACAAGTGTTTGTACCTTGGTTAGAGCCACAGCGGGTTGAATGGCGAAAAGGGTGAGTGGTTATACATCACGGTCCCCGCTGGTCCTGGTTTAGCACTAGTCTTCACAGTGGTGAGTTGGATTTAATTCAATTATTTGCTGATCTTCGTTTTCACCGATAATTTTCAGCTGATCCCACCCTGTATTCAGAACTGAACTGATACGTGGTTTAATATTGAAAAAGAGTGACTTTGAACAATTACGTTGGTTATCAGTAAGCATGTAATGGCTTTATGCTAAAGGGGTGTGCTTGCTCTTTTTTAAGATCCTTTGCATGGGTTGTCAAAAATGTGTATATGATGTGTTGTTTTTTTGTTGTTTTTTTTTTAAATATTTTTTTATTGAGGTAGCATGACTTACAAAACAAATCTTTACAGTTATCATGGCAACACACCTGTCAATATACAACAGTACAGATGCCTCTAGTACATAAGGTATGTCCTAGTGACCATGAACAGTTTTGGACCCTAATCAATAAGGGAATATACTTAGCCATGAGCAGCACCTCTTTTAACATATATACATTTTCAATTGGACATTCAATTTTTAGATTAACATATGCTAACTGTGTGGCCTAGTTTCCATACATGAATGTCAAGTGGAAGAAGGTAGGCCTTTATACGTCCAGAATATTCACAACCCAACATGAGACTAAACCATAAACCACGATATAGAATACCTATCTCCCATTCCCCCCGCAGCCCCTGCTGGAGTTCTGGACATATTTATACAATTCAGTTCAAATCAATACAATAGGGGGGGGGGGAAGGGGGATATTATGTAAAAAACATAGGCCGTTTAGTTTAGCATTTACAGGTAAAAACAAATATGTATCAGGGTTGCATGGTCGTTGGTGCTCTGAACAAATGACAGCATATCTATAAGATCTTTTTCTTCATACTACTAAAGTGGTACCCGGTATAATATTAGCTTTTCTAACCTCCTAACTGCATTAAGGTCTCTCCTGGACCTTAAATATCTATTGTATGTAACATAGCAGTTGGACAACTGTATAAATAACATTACCCCATAACAAATCATATTCCCCCCAACAATATATTTTCACATATGAGTCAAACTTAAGAGATATCCTCTAATGGTACTCTGTGGCAAAGTATGGGAATGAAGTACATTGTTGAGTCTAGGTTTCCAAACCCCATGTAGGCGCATAATGGTAACAGACTACCCCATCTCGGCCGCTGACAGGGCCCATCTGAACCACTAATATGAGCTTTTACAACATTAATCTCCAATGAGGTCCAAAATATTATAGGATACTCTGACACAGCTGCAGGCAGTTGGGCAACTATTGCATTAGTATATATATCATTCTCACTAAAGCACCTGGCTGCGGTAGCACTCATATTCAGTATTCAATTATAAGTTGGGGGAAAGCATGTTCATAATAAATATACCGCAGAGTTTCTTTATTAACCCAAGGAATGGGTCAGATACTATAGTTCCTAACTGGAGTATATATAATTTCCAGAGTAGTAGATAGGATCTGGGATGAAATATTTAGTTAGTTTGGTTAACAGCTTATGAGAGAGAGTGTTAGGGTAACAATTCCAAGACTTTCGTGCTGAGTGCAACATTGTATGTACAAGCATAAGAGGCTGAACTACAGGGATCAACATGTGTGTCACAAACAAACAATATCGCTATTTTAAATTAGGGGGATCCTGTAATCTATGGGAGTCTATCGCTTCCAACCCTAACCCATTAACTCAATCCATGTAGTAGGTAACTTAACATAGGTGAGCCTCAAGAATTTATGAACTACAGGGCATGTACTCATTTGTTATCCCACACTTTAGTGCTCCCAAAGGTTACCAGTCCTGAGGTGTGGCGACATGCGGTAGTCCCAAAATGTCACTATTATGGAGCTCCAAAGCACCACCGGTATCAGCCCCAAGCTTTAGCCGACACCAACTCTGTGTACCCGCAGCAGCTGCCGCAGACCACGTTCAGCTAGCAAAGTTCTCAGCAAGGGCTGCATAGGCTCCCACAGCCCTCCCGCAGCAGCCGTTCTCTCCAAGGGCTGCAAAGGAGAGGACATCAGCTGCAGCTCTGTCACCGAAAAAATAGGAGAGTGCTCAGGGTCGACCATCTCCCTCCCTGGGTCTGGAATTCTCACAGGCAAACTTTCCATCAGCATCAAGGGACACCGAAAATATCCGTTAGTGCTGGTATGCTCCCCAGGTATAACGTCCGCTCTTGTATTGTTTTCAGAGGCTCGTGCTTGGCTATGTATAGTAGGAGTAGGAGCTCTGCGCTGGTTCTCAGGGGAAGTGAGCACTTTATCTATGCGACTGTCTAGCCATGCGTTCAGAGTGGTGAAGTGCTCTTCCAGAAGTATCAGCACCATCTCCTCTGATATTTGCTCCATAGTCGCCATGTAAGTAAGTAGATTACAACGTAGAAGGTCGTTGTAGTACGGCAGAGACCCGAAGGTACTCCACCGGGGGGGTAATGGGAGGCCTCAACCTCATAAAAAGTTCCGGTGCTCCATTGCCATCAGCTAGCTGGGAAATATTAGTATCGTCAGAGAGATAACATCTAGCTTAATAACATGCCATAAGTATCATTGTCGAGTGTCGGCTTAGGAAGATGGTTTAGTAGTTTGAAGTTCCTAAACTGAAGCAGCACACAAAGTTGCGACCAAACATGGCCGCTGCCCGGAAGTCCCCCATATGATGTGTTTTTATATGCAATATACTGTAAAATTGTTTTTTATACATTTTTTTCTCACTTTGTTTATTTTTTATATTTTCAATGATATCTTGTTTACTATTCACACTTTATTTTTATTATATTTTAGAGTGTATCATTTTTCCTGCTTGTTACTCTTCAATACATGACTAGCTAAAAATAACTCACGTTTTCATCACTGATTTTATTCTCAAAATTACTGTTGTTTACCATTTGTAGGCTTATTTCTGTAATATATGCTAATATGCACTCACACACACACACTCAAACACACGTATCTTTTATGAACCATATTTTGGCATATAAGATGTAGGACACATATAAATACATAATTTTCAAGTCATGCAAATACCTCTTACACACTTCTCATACAGAACTTTGTAATGTGAGCACAAATCTTATTATCTTATGTTTTTCTCAAGCTCCTCAGCAGTTCTTCACTAAACAGTTTTTCTCTCTCTTAGGGGCCGATTCTAAAATAATTGCTGGCCTTGACAGGTTTCCCAAACTGACACACGCAGGGGCAGCTCTTATAGAATTCTAAAAAGAAAAAGGGGCTTTCCTTTTGAGTGGTGAGCTGTCTCCCATAGAAATAATGGGAGCTATCTGCTATGTAAAAGCTTGTAATGGAGAACAAAGTACACAAGTTTAAATTTTAATATTAGGTCTAATAGAAATCAGAGCACTCTAATTTAAAATCTCTGTTATTTTCCTATGCATAGTTTTTCTTTTCAGAGTAATTGGTGTTTTGAGTATTTTGATAAAAACTCGCCACCTTTTAATTTGTGAGAAAAAACAGCGAGATCTGTAGTGAGAAAATGTTTCCAGAATTAAGCTAGGATTTGAGAGACAATTTCATATATGCCCATGGAACGCCCATGATCAGCCAATTTTTACAAAAAAATAATAATTACTTTTTTGTATGTTGTACTTATAAGTAAAAATTTCTAAGTGTTTTTGCACATCCAGTGTACTAAAATTACGATTTAGACAGAGCATTTTTAATATGATTTATTACTGTGTAAAATAAATACAAATGTTTTGTTTTTAATAAAATATGATTTTTGGCAAACACTTCTGTTATGGTTTTTGATGCAGCTTAAAGCGATAGTCTAGTCAAAATACAAATCTTGAAATTAAAAACAGAATTTATGCTTACCTGATAAATTACTTTCTCCAACGGTGTGTCCGGTCCACGGCGTCATCCTTACTTGTGGGATATTCTCTTCCCCAACAGGAAATGGCAAAGAGTCCCAGCAAAGCTGGTCACATGATCCCTCCTAGGCTCCGCCCACCCCAGTCATTCGACCGACGGACAGGAGGAAATATATATAGGAGAAACCATATGATACTGTGGTGACTGTAGTTAGAGAAAATAATTCATCAGACCTGATTAAAAAACCAGGGCGGGCCGTGGACCGGACACACCGTTGGAGAAAGTAATTTATCAGGTAAGCATAAATTCTGTTTTCTCCAACATTGGTGTGTCCGGTCCACGGCGTCATCCTTACTTGTGGGAACCAATACCAAAGCTTTAGGACACGGATGAAGGGAGGGAGCAAATCAGGTCACCTAAATGGAAGGCACCACGGCTTGCAAAACCTTTCTCCCAAAAATAGCCTCCGAAGAAGCAAAAGTATCAAATTTGTAAAATTTGGCAAAAGTGTGCAGTGAAGACCAAGTCGCTGCCTTACATATCTGGTCAACAGAAGCCTCGTTCTTGAAGGCCCATGTGGAAGCCACAGCCCTAGTGGAGTGAGCTGTGATTCTTTCAGGAGGCTGCCGTCCGGCAGTCTCATAAGCCAATCGGATAATGCTTTTAAGCCAAAAGGAAAGAGAGGTAGAAGTCGCTTTTTGACCTCTCCTTTTACCAGAATAAACAACAAACAAGGAAGATGTTTGTCTGAAATCTTTAGTAGCCTCTAAATAGAATTTTAGAGCACGGACTACGTCCAAATTGTATAACAAACGTTCCTTCTTTGAAACTGGATTCGGACACAAAGAAGGTACAACTATCTCCTGGTTAATATTTTTGTTGGAAACAACTTTCGGAAGAAAACCAGGCTTAGTACGCAAAACCACCTTATCTGCATGGAATTCCAGATAGGGCGGAGAACACTGCAGAGCAGATAACTCTGAAACTCTTCTAGCAGAAGAAATTGCAACCAAAAACAAAACTTTCCAAGATAATAACTTAATATCTACGGAATGTAAGGGTTCAAACGGAACCCCTTGAAGAACTGAAAGAACTAGATTTAGACTCCAGGGAGGAGTCAAAGGTCTGTAAACAGGCTTGATCCTAACCAGAGCCTGAACAAATGCTTGAACATCTGTCACAGCTGCCAGTCTTTTGTGAAGTAAAACAGATAAAGCAGAGATCTGTCCCTTCAGAGAACTTGCAGATAATCCTTTCTCCAAACCTTCTTGTAGAAAGGATATAATCTTAGGAATTTTTATCTTGTTCCATGGGAATCCTTTAGATTCACACCAACAGATATATTTTTTCCATATTTTATGGTAAATTTTTCTAGTTACAGGCTTTCTAGCCTGAATCAGAGTATCTATTACAGAATCTGAAAACCCACGCTTTGATAAAATCAAGCGTTCAATCTCCAAGCCGTCAGTTGGAGGGAAACCAGATTCGGATGTTCGAATGGACCCTGAACAAGAAGGTCCTGTCTCAAAGGTAGCTTCCATGGTGGAGCCGATGACATATTCACCAGGTCTGCATACCAAGTCCTGCGTGGCCACGCAGGAGCTATCAAGATCACAGAGGCCCTCTCCTGATTGATCCTGGCTACCAGCCTGGGGATGAGAGGAAACGGTGGGAATACATAAGCTAGGTTGAAGGTCCAAGGTGCTACTAGTGCATCTACTAGGGTCGCCTTGGGATCCCTGGATCTGGACCCGTATCAAGGAACCTTGAAGTTCTGACGAGACGCCATCAGATCCATGTCTGGAATGCCCCATAATTGAGTTATTTGGGCAAAGATTTCCGGATGGAGTTCCCACTCCCCCGGATGGAATGTCTGATGACTCAGAAAATCCGCTTTCCAATTTTCCACTCCTGGGATGTGGATCGCAGACAAGTGGCAGGAGTGATCCTCCGCCCATTGAATTATCTTGGTCACTTCTTTCATCGCCAGGGAAGTCCTTGTTCCCCCCTGATGATTGATATATGCAACGGTCGTCATGTTGTCTGACTGAAACCTTATGAATTTGGCCTTTGCTAGTTGAGGCCAAGCTCTGAGAGCATTGAATATCGCTCTCAGTTCCAGAATGTTTATCGGGAGAAGAGACTCTTCCCGAGACCATAGACCCTGAGCTTTCAGGGATTCCCAGACCGCGCCCCAGCCCACTAGGCTGGCGTCGGTCGTGACAATGACCCACTCTGGTCTGCGGAAGCTCATTCCCTGTGACAGATTGTCCAGGGTCAGCCACCAACGGAGTGAATCTCTGGTCTTTTGATCTACTTGAATCGTCTGAGCATGCACAGTTGTAATGGTCTTAGATGAATTCGTGCAAAAGGAACTATGTCCATTGTTGCAACCATCAATCCTATTACTTCCATGCACTGCGCTATGGAAGGACGAGGAACAGAATGAAGTACTTGACAAGAGCTTAGAAGTTTTGATTTTATGACCTCTGTCAGAAAAATCCTCATTTCTAAGGAATCTATTATTGTTCCCAAGAAGGGAACTCTTGTTGACGGGGACAGAGAACTTTTTTCTTTGTTCACCTTCCATCCGTGAGATCTGAGAAAGGCTAGGACGATGTCCGTATGAGCCTTTGCTTTTGACAGGGACGACGCTTGAATCAGGATGTCGTCCAAGTAAGGTACTACTGCAATGCCCCTTGGTCTTAGAACCGCTAGAAGGGACCCTAGTACCTTTGTGAAAATCCTTGGAGCAGTGGCTAATCCAAATGGAAGTGCCACAAACTGGTAATGCTTGTCCAGAAAAGCGAACCTTAGGAACTGATGATGTTCCTTGTGGATAGGAATATGTAGGTATGCATCCTTTAAATCCACGGTAGTCATAAATTGATTTTCCTGGATAGTAGGTAGGATCGTTCGAATAGTTTCCATTTTGAACGATGGTACCCTGAGAAATTTGTTTAGGATCTTTAGATCCAAAATTGGTCGGAATGTTCCCTCTTTTTTGGGAACTATGAACAGATTGGAATAAAATCCCATTCCTTGTTCTCTTATTGGAACTGGATGTATCACTCCCATCTTTAACAGGTCTTCTACACAATGTAAGAATGCCTGTCTCTTTATTTGGTTTGAAGATAATTGAGACCTGTGGAACCTTCCCCTTGGGGGTAGTTCCTTGAATTCCAGGAGATAACCTTGAGAAACTATTTCTAGCACCCAAGTATCCTGAACATCTCTTGCCCAAGCCTGAGCAAAGAGAGAAAGTCTGCCCCCCACTAGATCCGGTCCCGGATCGGGGGCTATCCCTTCATGCTGTTTTGGTAGTAGTGGTATGCTTCTTGGCCTGCTTACCCTTGTTCCAGCCTTGCATTGGTTTCCAGGCTGGTTTGGGTTGTGAAGTATTACCCTCTTGCTTAGAGGATACAGAATTAGAGACTGGTCCGTTTCTGCGAAAGGGACGAAAATTAGGCTTATTATTAGCCTTAAAAGACCTATCCTGTGGGAGGGCGTGGCCCTTTCCCCCAGTGATGTCTGAAATAATCTCTTTCAAATCAGGTCCAAATAATGTTTTACCTTTGAAAGGAATGTTAAGCAATTTTGTCTTGGAAGACACATCCGCTGACCAAGACTTTAGCCAAAGCACTCTGCGCGCCACGACAGCAAACCCTGATTTTTTTTGCCGCTAATCTAGCTAATTGCAAAGCGGCATCTAAAACAAAAGAGTTAGCCAATTTAAGTGCTTGAACTCTGTCCATAACCTCCTCATACGAAGATTCTTTACTGAGCGATTTTTCTAGTTCCTCGAACCAGAAACACGCTGCCGTAGTGACAGGAACAATGCATGAAATTGGTTGTAGAAGGTAACCTTGCTGTACAAAAATCTTTTTAAGCAAACCCTCTAATTTTTTATCCATAGGATCTTTGAAAGCACAACTATCTTCGCTAGGAATAGTAGTGCATTTGTTTAGAGTAGAAACCGCCCCCTCGACCTTGGGGACTGTCTGCCATAAGTCCTTTCTGGGGTCGACTATAGGAAATAATTTCTTAAATATAGGGGGGGGAACAAAAGGTATGCCGGGCCTTTCCCACTCTTTATTTACTATGTCCGCCACCCGCTTGGGTATAGGAAAAGCGTCGGGGGGCACCGGAACCTCTAGGAACTTGTCCATCTTACATAATTTCTCTAGAATGACCAAATTGTCACAATCATCCAGAGTAGATAACACCTCCTTAAGCAGTGCGCGGAGATGTTCTAATTTAAATTTAAATGTCACAACATCAGGTTCAGCTTGATGAGAAATTTTTCCTGTATCTGAAATTTCTCCATCAGACAAAACCTCCCTCATGGCCCCTTGAGATTGGTGTGAGGGTATGTCAGAACAGTTATCATCAGCGTCCTCTTGCTCTTCAGTGTTTAAAACAGAGCAATTGCGCTTTCTCTGATAAGTAGGCATTTTGGATAAAAGATTTGCTATGGAGTTATCCATTACAGCCGTTAATTGTTGCATGGTAATAAGTATTGGCGCACTAGATGTACTAGGGGCCTCCTGTGTGGGAATAACTGGTGTAGACACAGTAGGGGATGATGTAGTATCATGTTTACTCCCCTCATTTGAGGAATCATCTTGGGCAATATCATTATCTGTTGCATTACTGTCCTTACTTTGTTTGGACACTATGGCATAATTATCACATAAATTTAAATGGGGAGACACATTGGCTTTCATACATATAGAACATAGCTTATCTGATGGTACAGACATGTTAAACAGGCTTAAACTTGTCAACAAAGCACAAAAAACGTTTTAAAATAAAACCGTTACTGTCACTTTAAATTTCAAACTGAAAACACTTTATTACTGAATATGTGAAAAAGTATGAAGGAATTGTTCAAAATTCACCAAAATTTCACCACAGTGTCTTAAAGCATTAAAAGTATTGCACACCAAATTTCAGAGCTTTAACCCTTAAATTAACGGAACCGGAGCCATTTTTACATTTAACCCCTATACAGTCCCAGAATGAGGCTCTGTCTATAACTAGAAAGGCCCCCATCTGAAAAAGGTGTCCAGCACAGTGCCTGCCGTTTTTCTAAACGTTCCCCAAGATTATAATACCAATAATTAGTTAGAATCTGCATAATATGCCTAGTAAAGCAATTGTTTTAGCCCAGAAAAATGTCTACCAGTTTTTAAGCCCTTTTTGAAGCCCTTTATTCTTTTATGTTTAACTAAGAAAATGGCTTACCGGTCCCCATGAGGGGAAATGACAGCCTTCCAGCATTACATGGTCTTGTTAGAAATATGGCTAGTCATACCTTAAGCAGAAAAGACTGCTAACTGTTTCCCCCAACTGAAGTTACTTCATCTCAACAGTCCTGTGTGGAAACAGCAATCGATTTTAGTTACTGTCTGCTAAAATCATCTTCCTCTTACAAACAGAAATCTTCATCCTTTTCTGTTTCAGAGTAAATAGTACATACCAGCACTATTTTAAAATAACAAACACTTGATAGAAGAATAAAACTACATTTAAACACCAAAAAACTCTTAACCATCTCCGTGGAGATGTTGCCTGTGCAACGGCAAAGAGAATGACTGGGGTGGGCGGAGCCTAGGAGGGATCATGTGACCAGCTTTGCTGGGACTCTTTGCCATTTCCTGTTGGGGAAGAGAATATCCCACAAGTAAGGATGACGCCGTGGACCGGACACACCAATGTTGGAGAAAATGGTTTGAGCTGATAGGTCATTGAGATTGAGCACCTAGGTATTTTAAAGATTTTCTTGTTATTAAAAATATAAATTTTTGTTTCAGGGGGTAGGCATCATAAATTCCCTAAAAAACTCTGATATTGAAATGGGTAGAATATTTTCAGTATAGATTGCTATCTTATATTTGTCATGACCTCTGTAATACCATACTTGTTCAGATTGTTTGATATGCAAGGCTAGTATTTTTACATTATGGGCATAAAGGATGGTTGAACGGGTAGCCTTGATGTGTCCCTTAAGAGATATGAAAGTATTCAGAAGGTACTGCATCTAGTGGCTGGTTCAGTATATAAGGAAATAAAAATCAATTCAATTTTTGAACTGAATCAAATATGGGTGACATAAGTTGAAAACTGTTTTCTTCCTTTCAAGAAGCTATCCTCTTATCCTATGGTGAAAAAACACATTGTTGCTGAGAGACTCAATGTAAGTTATACGTTTTTTTTAGTATTTACCAAATCCACCAGGATTCTTAACAACATGTGACAATTGCCTAAAAGAGGTGATGTTAGGGGACATTTGCGGTAACAGGTTGTGGAATCAAGATTTAAATCTTTACATAAAATGACCAACCAATATCAGATTTTTTTTAGGCTGGTATAATGTGATAAGTATGTTATAATATTAAGACAGTAGCGTCTTTAATAGAGTATGTTTTTTCCATTTTCCTTTATAAGAATTTGGCTAAAAGTGTGAATGCCGTGTTCTTCTTTTTACAGAAGCATTATCTCAAATGTAAAGATGATTTTTTGTAAACTTTTTTTTTAAAATGTTTTGCAACTCATTTTATCTCCCTGCAAAGAGGTAGTGATAGTAACTTCTTTGGTTAATCTTATGTTGTTGTTCTAAATATGTGATAATGTTCTGTTAAAATTATATTAGGCTTTGTACAATTTGATGATTATCCGATCAAAAGTATTAAAAAAAACTAGGAAACATTTAATACTTTTGAAGGAAGCTTTAAAACGGAGGGGGGGGGGGTGTTTTATTCTATGTAATTTTAGCTTAACTGAGGGTGGATCTGAGAAGGTTACATAGATGACTAAATTTAGGGGTGTAGGATTTGCAGTAAGAGATTCAAGAGGTAAGAGGGGTTTGTTATGATAGTTTGTTGCAGTTAAGATTATGAGACTTAAGGGTTTGTGTGTGTGTCATATACAGAGAAGGGTTCATTGCATCCAAGGGCTTAAAGGGACATAAAACAAGTTGGGATAGAGACAAAATATAATAATATGTACTTTAAAGGGTCACTGAACCCACATTTTTTCTTTCATGATTCAGATAGAGCATGCACATTTACGCAACTTTCTAATTTACTCCTATTATCAATATTTCTTCGTTCTCTTGCTTTCTTTATTTGAAAAAGAAGGCATCTAAGCTATTTTTTTGGTTCAGGACCATGGAAAGCACTTGTTTATTGGTGGGTGAATTTATACACCAATCAGCAAGAACAACACAGTGGGGCACATTTAACAAGCTCCGTAGGGAGCTTGACGGCCCGTGTTTCTGGCGAGTCTTCAGACTCGCCAGAAACAGCAGTTATGAAGCAGCGGTCACAAAGACCACTGCTCTATAACCTGTCCGCCTGCTCTGAGCAGGCGGACAGACATCGCCGGAAATCAACCCGATCAAGTACGATCGGGTTGATTGACACCCCGCTGCTGGCGGCCCATTGACTGCGAGTCTGCAGGGGTGGCTTGCACCAGCAGCTCTTGTGAGCTGCTGGTGCAATGCTGAATACAGAGAGCGTATTGCTCTCCGTATTCAGCGAGATCTGGTGGACCTGATCCGCACTGTCGGATCAGGTCCGCCAGACATTGATAAAGAGAGGCCAGTGTGTTCACCAAAAATGGGCCGGCATCTAAACTTACGTTCTTGCAATTCAAATAAAGATACCAAGAGAATGAAGAAAATTTGATAATAGGAGTAAATCAGAAAGTTGCTTCAATTGCATGCTCTATCTGAATCACGAAAGAAAAAAATTGGGTTCAGTGTCCCTTTAATTACTTTATCTGCAAATCTATATTGCAGTGCTTCACCATTAACCTTTTCTTTTTAGTTTCTGAATTGTACAGCTCTAACTCCCCTCACGCATTTCCTTCTATGGCTGTATCTATATCTAGTGTTGTTTTGGTAGAATGCAAAAGTGCATAGGGATTATCTGAGGGAGCATGCCTAGAAGCTGTGAACTCAGTTGAAATACAATGCCTGTGTCTTAACACTGATAAAGGTGGGGTGGAGCTGACTGCTCCAGACAGCATGGCTTTTTAACTAATAATGTTGCTTATTTTTTTTAAATTATTTTAAAATACTTGCCAGCAATTTTTTAAACAATTTTTTATGCAAACTATTTTTACTTAATTAGCCCTTATGCACAGATCTTAACATGTTTTATGGCACTTTAAGGAGACATTTGTGAATAATATTTCTTTACAAATACTCTAGAAATCAAATGGAAATGAAAAAGGAGTTTAGGTTCTTACTCAAATTAAAAAAGGTGGGAAATTCCTAGTTTCATTAAACAAATCTTCAACTCTGCACACCCCGCACCAATAAACATTTTCATTCTTTTTTGTTAAATAAAGAACTTCTGGTTCACAAGTAACATTTTGCAATTCTATTAAGTATTAAAAACCCAGAATTTCCATGTTTTTGGGTGTTAAAATATAACAAACTCTCACCTAGATTACAAGTTTTGTGTTACGGCTTTTAACGCTGAAAAAATGGCAATTTCAGCGTAAAAGCAGTAACGCAGCTATTGCGAGTTGTGTCGGTATAGCTATACCGCAAGCATTTTAGCCTGTAACGTAACGTCCATTCCGCACTCAAAAAAATGAAGTTTTTGTGTGGGATTTTCATAGTGCCGGTATTACAGGTTGTGCGGTGAGGCTAAAAAGCTTGCGTTACAGCCTATACCGTCACGATCCATACTGCCATCTGAAAGTAGTAGTTATGAGTTTTGCGCCACAAAAATGTTTCACAAAACTCATAACTAAAGTGTTACAAAGTACACTAACACCCATAAACTACCTATTAACCCCTAAACCGCCACCCTCTTGCACAATTACTATATTAAATTTATTAATCCCTAAACTGCCGCTCCTGACATCGCTGACACTAATAAAAATTATTAACCCCTATTTTGCCGCTCCTCAACACCACCGCCACTATAATAAAGCTATTAACCCCTATTCCACCACTCCCTGACATTGTCGACACTATAATAAAGTTATTAACCCCTAAACATCTGGCCTCCCACATCTTTGCCACTAAATAAACCTATTAACCCCTAAACTGCCAGTCCCCCACTTTGCAAAACACTTAATTCAACTATTAACCCCTAAACCTAACACTCCCCTAACTGTAAATTAAAATTAAAATATAACTATATTTAAATAATCAAAAACTTACCTGTGAAATAAAAATAAACATACTATTAAACTATAAACAAATTAACCTAACATAACTATTCTAATAAAATAAAAAATCTAAATTACAAATTTAAAAAACCTAACACTACGAAAATAATTAAAAAATCTAAAATGACAAAAAAAATAAACACTAAAATTACGAAAAATAAAAACCACTAAGCTTACAAAAATAATAAGCGAAATTATCAAAAATAAAAACAATTACACCTAATCTAATAGCCCTATAAAAATAAAAAGCCCCTCCCCCCAAATTAAAACACCCCTAGCCTACAATAAACTACCAATAGCTCTTAAAAGGGCCTTTTGTAGGGCATTGCCCTAAGTTAAACAGCTCTTTTACCTGTAAAAAATGCAAAGTCCCCCCAAATGTAAAACCCACCACCCAACCAACCCCCCAAAATAATCCATCACAGGGGCATCTTCTATCTTCATTGGATGTTTTACATTATATAATGTTAGGACCGCCCCTTGATTATGTCGGATAGTGTCTGGGATATACAATCAAATACAAAATAAAACAAATAAAAAAAATGCATCTTAATGATAATGAAACATGTAGTGGTAAAACATAGGGCATAAAACATATAAAATTATACGTCTTAAAAGTTTGCATTCAATATATATCTATACCAAATATATAGCAAGTGATACAACCTATCTATCTAGCATCAGCTGCATGTATATTAACTAAATACGTAATGCATTGAAATAATAATGAAAAAATGAAAAAAGTGTAAGCTATATGTCTATCTAATATGGGATTATAGGGTAATGAATGGGTAGCCAATGGCAGAGCTCGTATGGCAGGCGGAAGATCCAAATATGTCACGATCATCACTTCCAGCAGCTGAAAAGTGTTTGCAAATTACGCAACCGCCAACCCGTACTTCTAGAAACCAAACACTAAAATAAAAAAACAAGGAATATATGTATAAACAGGTTAGGTTAGTTAAGAATGAAGTGTTATCAGAGGTGGTATATGGGAAAAAAATTATGATCACCTATGGATCGTGAGAAAATAGTGGTGGATGATGAAATAAAGAGCGATCAAAGGCTCCGTGAAGGGGATGATGCACAACATTAACAGGCCAAAAAAATACCTTTATATAGGACCGTCCTACTAACATTGGGCAGTTAAACAGTAGTGAGAAAAAAGAAAAATAAATATACAGAAGAACAGAAAAACCACTATAAAGTGTATTGACACACATGGGATGTCAGAATGACCTAGCGTAGAGATAAAAGAAAAGGGAAAACTCTTGCCATGATATCCGAATAAGAAAGTGACTCCGGGATAAATGAGAATTGATCCAAATGAAAAGTCATGACAACACAAAAGTAGTGTACCTATATTTCGAGAAGTGCAAGAGCATCAATGTGAATGCTGTGAGAGTGGTGTACATTATGAGAATATAAAAGTAAAACCGAAAGACCAAAATATAAAGTGTAAAGGAGAAAATAATGATAATGTATATATAAATACTCTTGAAACCGCATCCATGCATGTGTATAGATAGACCAGTGCATATATCAATGTGCATATACACATCTGAGGATATATAAAAGTGAAAACAGAACAAAGTGAAGGGGTGTGTGAGTGAAAATGGAGTGATATTAATCAATGTTATAGAAATGATGATAGATGGGTGAAAGTCTATACTAGATACTAAAAAGCAGCCAAGTCCGTAGTCATATTATTATCAAAATTAATATTATTTTAGACCATTAATTTACCCAAGTAACATATTGGCATGCTTTGACAAAGTATTTTGGAGATAGATTATTTTAGAGATTGTTATCCATTTTTATAATTTTTGGCAATTTACTATCCTGAATATAGGCATAATAGAAATCTCAATGGGGACTCCTCAGAAAGAATCCAATGAAGACATGTGCTTTTTAATTGAAACATCCCATGCCTTTGTGTAAGCTTTTGTGTTGAAACAGTTGGTGGCTAGTATTTCATAATCAAACACTGTTTATAAAACTTTGCTTTGATTAGCTATTGGATAGATGAAATGTAAAGTTTAAAACCATGTTGGCTAAGGGGATTTAAGATTTATTCAGTGTATAGCTATGATGACACTCTTTCAGGAAGACGTTTGTTCTTTTACAATAAACCTGCCTAATTACAATATTAGTCATGAGAGCATACTTCAAAATTACAAGACATTTGTTGAGCCTACTGCAAACAATCTGTAAAGACATTAACTATATTTTAGCAGCAGGCAAAAGATGAAAGATCCCCCGTATTTTTTTCTACCTGAATTGGGTCAGAAAATAATCAGTAAAAGGTCAGCTATTATAGAAAGGTGTGCTCTCTTATTTTCTTCTGACTTTCATCATCGCTTAAATGTCAAGTGCACAAATTAAGTGAAATGTTCTGAGCTAAATCATATTTTCAAAAGCATTATATAAAGTAATCAGAAATCTTTTTCTGAGGTCAGAGTTTAAATATTACTCTATGATTATTTATCTCTTTGAATTGTTATGCCACTTGTTAACGGTAAAAAGAAAACTTCAGAACAAAAGATCCTCTTAAACAAATGATTAGGATACACTTTCATAATGCAGATAGACGCCATGTTGCCTTATCTGATTCGAAAAAATACAGTGGGTATTGAAAATAATCCCCCCCCCCCCCTCTTTAAAATAATCACATTTTATTGCTTTGAAACCTGAAATAAAGACAGACACCGTTTTTGTTTATCCAGTTGTAATTACTCAGTGCAACTAATAACATCCAAGTGAAAGATATAACACCAACATGTCAGACAAAAATAAAGACAATTCAAAAACAGAATCACTGATTTGCAAAAAGGATCACCACTCCTAAAATTACTTGTAAACTCAATCAAGTGTACCAGCTCAACATCTCCCTGTAGTGGATCATTTTTGTTACTTAACTATTGCTTACATTTACTGTGATTGGTTAATCCTCAGCTTCGATTATACTCTGCGTAGAGGGTAACTAGATAAATACCATACTTTTAAGCCCTATGCATAGAGAATAAGACCTTAGAAATAAACAAAATGTATGCTTACCTGATAAATTTGTTTCTTTCTGGATATGGTGAGTCCACGGCTTGAGTAATAACTGTTGGGAATATCACTCCTTGCCAGCAGGAGGAGACAAAGAGCACCACAGTTAAACTGCTAAGTATCATTCCCATACCCACAACCCCCAGTCATCCATCCAAAGGGAAATGGATAAAAAGGAGTAACACGAGGTGTAGAGGTGCCTGAGGTTATAGTCAAAAGAACAACTGCCTTAAAATTAAGGGTGGGGCCGTCTACTCACCATATCCGGAAATAAACAAATTTATCAGGAAAGCATACATTTTGTTTTTCTTTCCTAAGATATGGTGGGAACCAATAGCCAAACTAGAGGACACAAATAAATAGGGAGGGACAAGACAGGCAGTCCTAAACAGAAGGCACCACCGCTTGAGAACCTTTCTCCCAAATGAAGCCTCAGCCGAGGCAAAAGTATCAAATTTGGAAAATTTGGAAACAGTATGTTGAGAAGACCAAGTTGCAGCCTTGCAAATTTGTTCCACAGAAGCTTCATTTTTGAAAGCCCAAGAAGAGGAAACAGCTCTTGTGGAATGAGCCGTAACCAAAAAGAAAGAGTAGTAGCAGTAGCTTTCTGACCTTTATGTTTCCCAGAGAAACAGACAAAGAGGGCAGAGGATTGGCGAAAATCCGTAGTCGTTTGTAAGTAGAATTTAAGAGCACGTACATTATCCAAATTGTGTAACAAACGTTCTTTAGAAAAAGAAGGATTAGGACACAGAGAGGGAACAACAATTTCCTGATTGATATTTCTATTAGAAACAACCTTAGGAAGGAAACCTAACTTAGTACGAAGAAACGCCTTATAGGCATGAAAAATAAGATAAGGGGAATCACATTGCAGAGCTGAGAATTTTGAGACTCTTCGAGCAGAAGAGATAACGACAAGGAACAAAACCTTCCAAGATAACAACCTAATGTCTATGGAATGCAACAGCTCAAATGGAGACAGCTGTAAAACTTTAAGAACAAGGTTAAGGCTCCAAGGAGGAGCAAAAGACTTAAAGACTGGGCTGATTTTGACCAAGGCCTGACAAAAAGATTGCACATCTGGCACATCCACCAAACATTTATGTAGTAAAACTAATAAAGCAGAAAGCTGACCTTTCAGCATACTGACTTACAATCCCTTCTCCAGGCCTTCCTGAAGAAAAGATAAAATTCTAAGATTTCTAAATCTACTCCAAGAGTAGCCCTTGGATTCACACCAAGCCTGCAAGCCTGAATCATGGTCTCAATGACTGACTCAGAAAAATTACGCTTAGACAGAATTAAGCGTTCAATATCCAAGCAGTTAGTTTCAGAATGACATCTCAACTAGGTCTGCAACCCAGATCCTGCGAGGCCATACATGGGCTATTAGAATCACCAATGCCCTCTCCTGTTTGATATGAGCAATGACTCATGGAAGGAGAGCAAATGGAGGAAACAGGTATGCCAACCTGAAAACCCAAGGAACCACCAGAGCATCTATCAGAGCAGCCTGCAGATCTCTTGACTTTAAACCGTACCTTGGAAGCTTGGCGTTCTGACGGGACACCATCAGATCTAACTACAGCACCCCCCATTTAAGAACTAAGCTGGAAAACACCTCAGGATGGAGTTCCCACGCCCCGAGATGAAAAGTCTGCCTGCCCAGAAAATACACTTCCCAGTTGTCTACTCCTGGAATGTGGATGGCAGATAGACATCAATTTTGGGTCTCTGCCCATTGAAGAATCCAAGTAACCTCCTTCATGACAAAGGAACTTAGAGATCTTCCCTGGTGATTGATGTAAGCCACAGAGGCTATGTTGTTTGACTGGAACCTGATAAACTGGAGGTCAACTGAGGTCAAGCCAATAGAGCATTGTAAATCCCCCTAAACTCCAAGATGTTGATGGGAAGAGCAGGCTCCTCCCGAGTCCAAAGGCTCCTAAGCTTTTAACGAGTTCCAGACTGCGTCCATGGTCATGATCACCCAGGAAGGTCTACGAAAGCATGTGCCCTGAGACAGATGTTCCTGAGAAATACACCACGGGAGAGAATTCATTGACGACTGATCTAACTCTATTTTCTGAGACAGATCCGCATGGTTGCCATTCCATTGTCTGAGCATGCACAACTGGAGAGCTCTCAAATGGAATCGAGCAAAAGGAATGATGTCCATGGAAGCCACCATCAGACCGATTACCTCCATACATTGAGCCACTAAAGGATGCTACACAAAGAAAGGACATTTCCGATTAAGAGAGAGGCAAGAGGAAACTATTTTGTTTTTTCTGACCTCTGTCAGAAAAATCTTCATCAATAGGGAATCTATTATGGTCCCTAAGAACACTACTCTTGTAGCAGGGGAAAGGGAGCTTTTTTCCAGATTCACATTCCATCCGTAGGAACAAAGAAAAGACAACAATATCTCTGTGTGAGATTTTGCTTGTTGAAAAGATGGTGCCTGAACCAATATGTTGTCCAGGTATGGTGCCACAGCAATTCCACAAGAACAGATCACTGCCAAAAGAGCCTCCAGAACCTTTGAAAAAATTCTGGGAGCCGTGGCTAGAGCAAATGGAAGGGCCACAAACTAGAAATGTTTGTCCAGAAAGGCAAATCTCAGGAATTTGTGATGGTCCCTTTGAATAGGAACATGAAGATACGCATCATTTAGGTCTATGGTTGTCATGAACTGACCCTCTTGTACTAAAGGAAGAATGGAGCGTATAGTCTCCATCTTGAAGGATGGAACTTTGAGAAACTTGTTTAGACACTTCAAGTCTAGAATGGGATGGAAAGTTCCCTCTTTTTTGGAAACCACAAACAGGTTGGAGTAGAACCCGAGACCCTGTTCCTGCACTGGAACTGTACCTATCACTCCCAGGGAGGAAAGATGTTGCATACATTTCAAGAACTCCTCCCTCTTTAGCTGGTCTGCAGATAATCTTGAGAGAAGGAATCTGCCTCTGGGAGGAAAAGTCATGAATTCCAATTTGTAACCCTGGGATACTATGTCCACTTTCCAGGGATCTGGGACATCTCATATCTAAGCTTGAGAGAACTGAGAAAGTCTGCCCCAACCTGCTCCGATCCCGGATCGGGGCAAACCCTTCATGCTAATTTGGAATCAGCTGTGGGTTTCTTTGATTGTTTTCCCTTGTTCCAAGAAGACTTGGAAGAAGAAGGGGAAGGCTTTCTTCTGAAGTTACGAAAGAAACGAAAATTAATCTGATGTCTTTTAGGATTATTCTTCTTATCTTGAGGTAGAAAAGACCCTTTTCCACCTGTAATATCAGAGATAATTTCTGCCAAACTGGGTCCAAACAAGGTTTTGTCCTTGTAAGGAATCGCCAGAAGCTTGACTTTAGAGGAAATGTCCACAGACCAGGATTTCAACCATAATGCCCTGTAGGCTAGGACAGTGAAACTAGAAGTTTAGCTCCTAGTCTAACAACCTGTAAAATGGCATCTGCAATAAAGGAATTGGCCAACTTAAGAGCTTTAATTCTATCTTGAATTTCATCCAAGGAAGTCTCTACTTGAAGAGAGTCGAACAAGGCATTGAACAAATAAGATGCCACACTAGTCACTGTGTCAATACACACCACAGGTTGCCATTTTAGACCTTGATTTACATAAATCTTTTTTCAAATAATCCTCTATCCTCAATAGGAATAGTGGTTCTCTTAGTCAGAGTGGAAATGGCCCTTTCAATTTTGGGTACAGTTTACCAAGGTTCTTTAATAGAGTCCTCAACATGAAACATTTTCTTAAAAATGGGAGATGGGGAAAAAGACACCCCTGGTTTCTCCCATTCCTGTGAGATAATCTCCCTAGTTTTAGACAAAAAATGATATTGATTGCACAAAGAATGCTTAAGTGGTGGTGAATATGAATAGAAAAAATAATAATAACAATAATAATATACTTATTTCAAAATATCAAAATATATCACACAAAGATTAAATAATGCAAATAAATCTTCCAATAGAATTAGGGTCTCTAACTGATCTTCTACAATCTGACTTTTATTTTTATTCATGTAATTCCATACACACAGAAAAGCACAAAAACAGGTTAACCTTAAAAGTAACACAAAAACAAAACATTAAAAACAAATCATCAATGTGCAAAGTTCATGAAAACTCAAGCTATTCCTCCAGACAGGTAACTTCAGTCTCTTTTCATCTCCCTCAGAAGCTGAAACCCAGTTCTGTCAATGGGAAACAAACTCCGTTAGTGTATTATCCACAGTGCTGTGAAACTTGTGTATATCCGTACTCACATATGGAAATTCAGAATTCCAGCTCATAGCGTACGTCCGTTTCACAGGAAAGAAGCTATGGTCTAATGGAGTCCAACTTACCGGCAAGTGGTGTATCTAGCGGGCTAATTGTTCTATACAGAAATAGACCTAAGATCTCAGTAGCCTTAAGCCAGTACCACGCCGTTGGTGAGATAATTAGGACAGGTATGTCTCACTACGGAAACACTTAAAATCTGAGCTCATAGACACTTACAATCTGAGCTGAAACAGACTAAAGGTGGTCGTTAACCAAATCGGATAAGGTGATCACTGTCACAGGACGTACACTACGATATGGACTTCTGAATTTCCATATGTGAGTACGGAAATACACAAGTTGCACAGCACTGTGGATAATAAACTAAGGGAGTTGGTTTCTCATTAACAGAACCGGGTTTCAGCTTCTGAGGGAGATCAAAAGGACTGAAGTTACCCTGTCTGGTGTAATAGCTTGAGTTTTCATGAACTTTGCACATTGATTATTTGTGTTTAATGTTTTGTTTTTTGTGTTACTTTAAGGTTAACCTGTTTTTGTGCTTTTCTGTGTGTATTGAATTAAATTGTGAAATTTTAATATTTAAATAGACAACTGGTATGCACATAGGAATATCGTTCTAATACATGTATATGATTCTTAACCAATTTTAATTTTATTCAGAGCACTGAATAAGAGTGATTCTACCTAGAAGATCAGTTAGAGACCCTAATTCTATTGAAATATGTATTCACATTATTTAATCTTTGTGTGATATATTTTGAAATAATATTATTATTGTTATTATTTTTTCTATTCATATTCACCACCTTAAGCATTTTTTCAATTTTTCAATTTAATTTTTTGTCTCAAACTAGTCTATTCTTAAGTGCTTTGGGGGAACCTCTGCATTTTGATTGTTTCTGTGGTTTACCTTCTGCGCTGGTCAATAATTTGTAACCTTGAGATAATCTCCGTAGCATGGTCCGGCACAGAAAAAACCTAAGAAGTGGAAAGTTCATCAAAGAAACTATTAAGTTTACTAGATTGCTTAGGAGTGACAATGACAGAGGTATCAGAGTCATCTAAAGTAGCTAAAACCTCATTTAACAATACACAAAGGTGTTCAAGCTTAAATCTGAAGAATACCACCTCAATCTCAGAAGAAGGAATTATACTGTCCAAATATGAGATTTCACCCTCAGAAAGTCCAGATGTATCTTCATCATCAGACTAATGAGAGAGGGCAACTTGGGAAGCAGAACTGAGGAGAGGCACCTTACTTTCTGAATCTCTAGATTTTCTCTTGCGTTTTCCCTGTAATCTGGGAATGGCAGCTAATGCCAAAGATACCGCTGAAGATACCTGGGCAGCAATTTCTGCTTTTAAATAAACTCCACTAGGAGTTATAGAGGAACCACAGGGCACTTCATGTGACGCTATTGAGGCTTGGGATGTAGCAGGAGAAAGCTGAGGTATTATTTTAACAGCATCATCCTGAGAGACATTAGACTCAAAAATGTTACCTTTATTTTGAAAGGTTTTCTTGACGCACAAAGAACAAAATTGCATAGGAGCTGAAATTTGTGCATCTAAACATAATAAGCATGAATTCATGAGAGCAGGCTCTTGCTCCATATCAGACATGTTGTGAAACAGTAAATAAACTTGAACTGATAAGTTTCAAAGATTTTGATATTCAATTAAAATAAGCCAAGGAAAAAATACATTTTAAATTTTATCCCAAATTAGGATCGATCCCCAGCTAAAATTATGTGAGAAAAGTTAAGAAAAAAACTTTTAATAAACATCAAATAAACTTCTAAAATACCCTTTAGGAAAACCCACAGCTCAATTACTGAGGTGCCTTACCGCTACCAATTAAGACCGGATCACCCAGAAATGGAGAAAAACAACTTTTTCCTCAAAATTGTTATGAAGTAAAGCCGGTCATGTGACCGCAACTGCTGAGCTCAAATTACTGCTGCGACACAGAGATGCACTAAAAATAGCTTCCTGGTACACTGAGTACCAGAAATATCCAGCTTTTAAAGTCTGACAATTTAAAATGTTGCATCATTTTATTTTAAAGCAAAGGGGAAATGAATAAGCTGCTGAAATAGAAAATTCAACCTTACTTTCAGTTTAAACTTGTATTGTTTTATCAAGTAAATATGTGTCAGAAAATAAAGCCTAATAAAAACATTTTACCCTTTCTTTTTAAAAAGAGTTTAAATGTTAGTCTCACGCCTGCTACAATGCCTGCTTCATGCCCCAGTGTAACCCATACGACAGGATTATCTATGTCCCAATAAAAAAGCAGTGTCTTTTAATTTGTTAAGTTAATGGTCTCCTCAAATGGAAGAAAAAGCACTTACCTGCTCCGCTGTCCGGCATGTAGACAGTTACAAGGTATGAGAAGACACAATTCCTCACAGAGACCTTTGAAAAATTAAGAACAGAGTAGCCAACTCTGGCTTTCTAAACTAGGGCAGCATTTGTTAGGAAAATGCAGTAAGTACCTCTTTTCAATTTCCTAACTGCTTTAAAGCCACCACTACCTGACTGCAAGGAATGACGTGGAATATGGCTATACCCCAAAACTTGCTTGTAGATTAAATCAAAATTTTTCTTCACACACCTAAACTTTCCCTCCTCCAACCACCGAAGGCAAATAGAATGACTGGGAGTTGTGGGTAAGGGAGTTATACTTAGCAGTTTAACTGTGGTGCTCTTTGCCTCCTCCTTCTGGCCAGGAGTGATATTCCCAACAGTAATTACTAAAACCGTGGACTCACCATATCTTAGGAAAGAAATTGTCACATACTGACCTATCTGATAAATCTTTTGATACTGCAGTGGAGAATGCTAATCTATTGCTCCTATTTAAACTAGACTTATATTTGACAATTTGTGGAACCATAACTGTTCGTATGGTTCACGGGGGTTATCCCCTTATTATTATTAATTTTTCCCCCACACCCTCACATTCTTCACACATCACTTCCTTGTTTCTTTTTTCCCTTCTTTCCCTCCCTCCCCCTTTCCTTATAACATTACCTGATTTTTTTATACCTTTATGGATAAAAAATTTGCACCCTCACACAAAAAACACTTCTCCAGCTATGGCTTCTAAACCCAAAGACAGGAAAAATAGGAATACAATATACACCTCAGTTGAGATACATCTAACAAATACTAACTCTCCCTGCTGCACCGGAAAATATATATGGTACATAATATTACAGGAGCTATGACTCCTAAATTTGAATTATTGGAAACAGAGATTAATTATATAACAATTTTAACCAACAAAATTAGACAGGGCAGCCCATTTTATTTGGAAAATCAAAAATTTTGTTATTTCAAGATTTTTCCTATGAATCCTCGATTAAGAGGAAGGAACTATCCCCATTGTGTACCCAACTAATTAATCAGGGGTTTCAATCCACCATAATTTACCCTGCCAGATTGAAATTCTGCTTAAATTGTCAGATATATTTTTATGACAACCCAAGGCTACAAATATACTTTAATCTGTAAAATGGTAGGGTTATACCTAATCATTGCTTTTTCTCTTCTTTTTCTTTTTTTTGAATGTTTTTTAAAGAGATCCATATTTGTACTACAGGGGATCGCTGGGTTAGGAGGGGTTGAGGAAGGGTGCTGGGAGATTTTTTATTTTTATTTTTTTTCCACCTGTCTCTTTTTTCCTCACATCAGTTATTTTCTGTAAGATTACATGACTGAGTCTAGAATACTAAATTGTATTTCATGGAATATAGGGGGCATTACATTGCCTATTAAACGCAAAGCAATTTTTTCACATCTTAGAAAATTAAAAACAGATCTGGCTTTTCTCCAGGAGACACACCTAAAGATTGAAGAGGTAGCAAAATTAAAATCCTCCTGAGTTGGCAAAGTAATCACCACCCCAAGCATTGGTAGGAAGAGAGGAGTTGCAATTTTATTTGGGAAAAAAGTTATACATTACATTTTAGATATATACACTGATACTGAGGGTAGATACAGTATCTTCTTATGAATATTAAAATGGCTAACTCTGCTTATACATTATGCAATCTGTATGCTCCTAATCAGATTAATCTTGATTTTTGGGACTCTCTCCAAACAAAGATACTACAAGACAAAGAGGGAAATTTTATACTTGGTGGTGAGTTCAACATGGCACCATTATACCCCTTAGACAGACTTAGAAACAAAGTTAATCACCCCAAAACTATAAGAGAGTCGACAGAATCAGAAAAATGTAAACTCTATTTTTCAAAATCTAGCTGTTATTTGAGAACTCTGAATTCAGATTGTAGAGAATTGACATACTGTTCTAAAATGTATAAAACATTATCATGAAGCTATCTGTTTCTAGTAGATGACAATATAGTTAAATTAAAAGCCAAAACTGCCATCTATCCTATATGTATTTTGGATCCCACTCCCATACAGCTTCTTATTTCAATCAAACCTCCTTTTCACGATTTTCCCACTTTTACTTCCCCCCTAAATTTCTGATCAATAATTTGAAATTCAAAAACTGGCTTTTAGCGAAGTACAATGAATATTTACACTTTAATAGAAATTATCTAGACAACCCACATATATTTTGGGAAACTGCCAAAGCAGTACTTAGACAGGAAATTTTAGCCTACAATGTTGCAATGAAACAGAAGTACAGGAGAAGAGAGAAAGAAGTTTTAAATTTCATAATTAATTCATATAATTGTTATCTACTGGATATGTAATTTGAAAACTGGTCATCTTATACAAGGGCCTTAAAAGACTGAGATGCCTTCTTAATCTGTGAGACTACTTTCAAAGATTTAAAAAGGCAGGCCATGTTTTATAAACATGGAAATAAAGTGGGGAAATTTCTTGCCAACCTGGTCAAAAATGTAAATAGACCTACTACTGTAGATAGATTGCAGAGTGGTGGCTACGTCCCCTGAAGAGGTGTTGCAGGTCTTCACTGATTATTTTAAAGAGATATACGCCTCTAAAGAATCAAATTCGAAACAGAGAGATACATTTTTGGAAAAAATTACCAACCCATCCCTATCAACGGAATTAGTCACCATTGTAAACTCCCCTATTACTGAAGCGAAAATTTTGAAGGCTATATAGGCATTGCAATTAATTAAAGCCCCTGGGCTATTCCAAATGAATTTTATAAAATGTTGTCCCAATCTATTACTCCACATCTGGATAAACTCTATAATTATTTTTACATTGGGAATAACTTAATTCCGGACAACTTTATTGCCTCCTTCACAACTTTAATCTTAAAATCAGATAAAGATATCACCAAGAAAGAATCATATAGACTAATAGCATTGCTAAATACCAACTATAAAAATCTCACTTCAATTCTAGATCATAGACTACAAACTATTTTAACCCACATTATCCATAAAGACCAGGCAGGTTTCATGCATAAACGTAATTCAGCTTCTAAAATTAGAGACGTTTTTCTTATCATTGACTATTTCAATGCCCTTAAAAAACAATTCCCAGATAAAGAGAATGGCCTCCCAGATCCTGCAATTATCTCAATTGATGCCGAAAAGGCTTTCGATTCTGGTCCATTATGATCACTTAATAACAACCCTGTCAAGATTCAGGTTTAAAGAAAATTTTGTCAATGTCATCAAAAATGTATATAACAACCCTCAAACAAAACTTTTAGTCAATGGTCTTGAATCTTCTGCAATTACTCTTGGTAGAGGTACATGTCAAGCATGCCCCGTTATCCCCCCCTGCTATTCAATATTTCAATTGAACCCCTGGCTATTATGGTTAGGCAAAATTTACAAGGGATTACGATTGGTCAAAAGGAAAATAAGATTGCACTATACGCAGATGACATCCTCTTCCTAGGCTTTTCTTTATTATTGATCAATTTTTTTCATTTTTGGGGTATAAAGGCTATCCTTCTAAATCAGAAATCTTATGGATTAGGAAAAATAGGGATTCTGTAAAAGATCTTCCATTTAAAATAGTGATGAAAACCTTCAGATACTTAGGAATCCTTATCTCCCATTACCCTGACACTTGGTATAATCTAAATATCCCCCCTATTATAGATAAAGTCATAGAACATATGAAGAATTGGATGAATTTCCCGTTATCTATTTCAGGTAGAATTGCAATTTCTAAGATGATCCTCCTTTCTAAAATCCTCTATGTCCTTCAAAATGTCCCATTCTTCCTAAAATGGAAAGATAAGAAAAATCGGAACCTTTCCCTGCGAAGGTTTACTTGGCAGAATAAGAGACTCAGAATTTCCTATAACAAACTTTGTTTCCCAAAAAAATTTGCAGGGTTATCACTAACAAACTTGAATATATACAATCTTATTTTCCTCTCTAGAATTATACCTGGATGGATCTTTGATTCAGACTATTTCACTAACAATTCACTCAAAAGGAATATGATATCTCCTTATTTACCGGCAGCATTAATTCACTGTAGATCAGCTGTAATTCCTGAATGTGTGAAACATCTCCTTACTATCTACAATCCAATTAAAACTTGGTGAAAACTCTTTAAAATGTTAGAGCTAAATCCCACTATCCCCAGAAACCAAATTCTTCTTGGTAACCCTGACTTCCAACTAGGCAAACAATCAGCCCCTTTCACAGATGGAATACCCTGGGCTTTTGTAAGGTGTCCCAGCTTGTCTTTCAACACTCTGATGAGGGAATTTAATCTTCCCCAATAAAGATTTGTATGCATACCTACAAGTTAGGCATTTTGTTTTCAAATTAGCTGCAGAATTTGGTTGGAGTTGGTCTTGGGGACCAATTGACAGTTGTCTTGTGTTGATTAAAAATTGAATTTTTTCAATCTCATTTTTATATCAAATGCATATTTCCCAAAAGGGAGAGTCAAATTTAACAGAAATATTCCAGAACTGGGGGTCTTTAACTCATCAAGAGTTAGATCTGAGCATGGTCAAAAGGTCAATTTTAATAACTGCTCAAACAACATTGTCTCTTCTTGGAGAGAGTCCCATATCAAATCACTCTATTGGACATACACTCCGGCCAAAGGAGCAAAGTGGGGTAATAATAACTTTTAAAAATGTCCAAAATAACAACAGGTTTAAAATTAAACTCTCATGATTAAGTCTACAGAAATAAAAATTTGTCTGTGCACATGTGTAATATTTAATACAAAAGTAAATTACACTAACAATATTTTATCAGCAAAGATGTGATTAAGCATTTTAGAATATTCACAAATGGTTTTACATAATGTAACTTTGAGAATCTATAAAATCTTCACTATTCTTTTTCTTTTTTTCATGAAGTATGAAAGGTCACTGCAATTGCTCTAGCTTATAAATCAATCACTTATACTGATTTTGATGTTAGATTTATTTTTCAGCTAATCCAGTCAAACATCCCTGGCTAATGACGTTTACTGCATTGACTGAGAAAAGTCCAAAATGCTCTTAGCCTGTTTTACTTGCATCTAATTAATAAATTAATTTAGTTTCTTAGAGGAAACATAGCAATAATTTTCTTAAATGTTTTTTTTGTTACAGTTTATTTATTGTTTACTTTTATGAACCATTCTCTCTCTGGAGGGAAATGTAAAATAAATAAAAATTTTATTGTTAACCCCTTCAATAAAGGATTTGAAATGTAGTGAGCATAAGGATACCACCATGTATATTCTTTTTTTTTTTTTTTTTTTTTTTTTTTTTAAACAGTTTTTATTGTGCATATAAAATAAAGATACAAGGGGGTGGAGGCGCAGCTCCAGTTTTCCATCTACAATATCAACTGTGGTTTTATAGATAGTATGTAAGACTGATATAATATTTATTCACATATATAGTGAAATAATTAGTCAAGAAAGGAGAGGGGAAGGAAAGAAGGAAGGATAAAATAAAAGAGGGAAAGAGAAAGAAAAAGAAAAAAGGAGGTGAACATATAATAAGTAGGAAGAAAAGAGTGAGGGCTCCCGGTCCGTCCATGCCCCAGATGTTGTGTGGTTGATATCGAATTGTATGAATTCCCATTACCAGTAAGTTATGATTTTGTATGTTACGCTTATGACTGTATTTTAGACTTAGTAGGTTGACTCGATTTACTTGCGTTCGTTTTGGACGTAGGTGAGACCACAAATGAGAGAGCTCTGCGTAAGAGTCCATTTTATCATTTTTAAGGAAGTAATACTCCTCTAATTGTATAAGTTCCGAAACTTTTTTAACCCCACATGGCAACTGATGGAATTTCTCTACTTCTCCAATTTTTGGCTATCAAGACTTTGATTCCGTTAATCATGATTTTAAACAAGTGTATGTATGGTTTATGTTTGAGATTGGAGGGGGGTTTGTGCAGAAGCCATATCAGGGGGTCAAGAGGCAATTGGGTATCCAGTATAATTTCTATCTCGGAGATGATTTTCCTCCACAAGTTTTGAATACTATTGCACCACCACCACATATGGGCAGTGTCACTATTTACATGGCCGCATCGCCAGCATCTATTGCTTTGAGATCTAAAAAGGCGGTTGTAGTTTCTTCGGAGTGAGATACCACCTGTGCAAAAGTTTAAAATTGACCTCCAAAATGGAGGATGAGATTGAGGATTTCTTTGTAGCTTGGAATATCAGTTTACTTGTTTGGGGTAGTATAATGACACCTAGATCTCTTTCCCAGCTTTCTATATAAGGGGGAATTTGCCCTGGGGGTGTGTGAGTTAAGATCTTATAGATGATGGACAGTGTATGTCTCAGGGAGGAGAGCGAGTGCACAGGGATTCAAAGGAGGTTAAAGGTCTGACCATGTTCCCATATTCTGGGTGTGTGGTGATAAAGTGGGCAGTCTGTCTGTAAGTGAACCAGTCAGCGAAACAGTTTAGTCCCTTTTTAACTAATTCATTTTGTGATAGTAAGGATTCATTTTCAGTTAGTGTATATACTGCGAGGTCTCTGTTCGAAGTTGTTGTGGTGGATTGTGTGGTGAAGGGCCTTACCGTGAATTCCCCGTTCTCAATTAGGGATGTCATGGGTGAGGGTATGGAGGAGATGAAGTGTGTTGTGTTAATTGTATGTTCCCAAACCTTAAGGGTCTCCTGTATCATTGGGTTGTCTGTTCTAATTAATTTGAATAGATGTGGGCTGCTCCAACATAACCTTCCCAGGTGCGGCTTATTCATTATTAAGTGTTCTAGTGGTACCCATCTTTTATGGTTGAAAATGGATGTTCCAATCCACTAGGCGTTGCAGAAAGATAGCTTGGCGATAAGCTGCTAGGTTTGGAACTCCCAGGCCTCCTTGTGTTTTTGAAGTTTGCATTGTTTGTTTATTAATTCTGGGCGGTCTACGGCGCCAAATGAAGTCGCTGAATGCTTTCTGGAGGGACGGGAGGTATGGTTTGGGAAGGGGTATTGGTAAGGTCTGGAGTAGGTATAAGATACGTGGGAATACATTCATTTTAATCGTGTCGATACGGCCTAACCATGATAGCTTTTTAGATCCCCACGATGAGAGATCGCGTATTATATTGTGTTTAGCAGGTATATAGTTAAGGTGGAAAATATCATCCTGTGAGGAGGACAAATGTACTCCCAAGTATTTCAGTGAGTGAGTGCACCAAGTGAATGGGGAAATCTCTTGTGTAGCTAGTAGTGAGGGGCCCTGACATATTTATGTTTAATATTTCTGATTTGGACATGTTTATTGCGAAATTGGACAGGGATTTGAAGGAATTAAATTCGTTTAATAAGTGAGGAATTGAGCGTTCGGGGTCGGTGAGTGTGAATAACATGTCATCGGCAAACAGAGACAGAACATATTTCTGTTCCTTAATTGTGATTCCTGTTATCAGGGGGTTTTGTCTGATCCTGGTTGCCAATGTCTCAATCACACAGGCGAATAGGAGTGGGGATAAGGGGCATCCCTGACGTGTTCCATTATTAATTTGGAATGGAGGGGAAAGAGTACCATTTACTAGTATTCTCGCGGTGGGCTGAGAGTATAGGGAGAAGATCCTGGTAAGGATCTTTGTGCCTAGGCCCATATGTGTCAGTGTGGCTCGCATGAAGTCCAGGCAACACGGTCGAAGGCCTTTTCCGCGTCTGTGGACAAAAGGACAGAGGAGATGTTGTTGTGTTTAGCATGATGTATTAAATTTAAGGCCCTGACCGTGTTGTCCTTCGCCTCCCTTCCTGGCACAAAGCCGACCTGGTCCAAATGGATCAGGTCGGGTAAGATTCCGTTTAACCTATGAGCCAGTATCCGTGCAAAAAATTTTTATGTCCGTGTTCAGTAACGATATGGGGCGATAATTATTAGGTAAATCTTGGGGTTTGTTAGGTTTAGGGATTAATGTTATATGGGCTACCAGTGCGGTGCCAGGGAATGATTTATTCTCGTCTATTGATTGGAAGTATTGTACCATATATGGGTTCAGGATCTCTTGAAAAGTGGTGTAATATTTGTGGCTAAAGCCGTCTGGTCCAGGTGCTTTCCCTGTGGGTAGGTGTTTCATAGCTACCTGGAGTTCAGCTAGTGAGATGGGGTTCTCTAATTGTTCTTTTTGTATTTCGTTAATATGTGGTAAGTTAAGTCTGCTAAGATATTCCTCTATTAGTTGTGATCTAGTTAAATTGTGGTTCAAGTTTCTGGGGTTGGCGGGTTGTATATTGTATAACTTTTGGAAAAAGTTTTTGAATGTGTTGGATATGGATTGGGTGGAGAAATGGGAGACATCCTTTTTGTCTTTAATCTGCATAATGTACCTCTGGTATGCCCTCTGTTTGAGGTACCTGGCTAGTAGTCTGCCTGATTTGTTCCAACCCTCATAGTGCTTTTGTTGGGAGTAGAGTGCCTGTCGCTTGTGTGTCTTGTCAAGATGTGAGGCCAGTTTTTGTTTGTGTTCAGTAATTTCTGCGAGTAGATTTTTGTCAGTCGGGTTTTTTTTTATGTAAGTTTTCCATCTGCTCTATTTGTGAGACTAGGGAGATCGTGTGCTCTCTTTGTGCTTTATTATGTTGTGCCTTAATGGCCATTAGTTCTCCCCTAATGACACTCTTGTGTGCTTCCCAGAGGGTGTGCATGCTTGTCTCAGGTTGAGTATTATGTTCAAAGTATTCCGTAAGAGTGGTTGTCAGCTTGGTGAGCACATCAGTTTCTGTTAATAAATGTTCATCAAGTCGCCAGACAAAGTCTCTTATAGGTTTAGAGGGCCATGTCATTGTACATATCATAGAGGCATGGTCAGACCATGTGATCGGAGAGATTGTGGCCGAGTTAAATAATGATAGGCCTCCAACATCTGCAAACACATAATCTATTCTCATATAGATCTCGTGCGGGTAAGAATAATATGTGTAGTCTCTAGCCTGAGGGTGTAAGGTTCTCCATACGTCATGTGCTACAATTTTCTCAAGATGTGACTTAATTTTTGAGATTTGTGAAGGTGAGGTGGAGGAGTATTGAGATGAGCAGTCTAGGCTGGGGTTAAGTGCTGTATTTAAGTCTCCACACATTATGAGTGTCCCTTTTTGATGGTCTAGAATTAGGATTTTAATTTTCTTCATGAAGGAGTGTTGTGCTGTGTTAGGGGCATACATTGAAACTAATGTTACAGGTCTCCCGTAGAGAAGACCAGTTAGTAGGAGGTATCTGCCTTCTCTATCTCTAAGAGTTTGTAGTGGTGTAAAGGGTATATTTTTCTTGATAAGGATTCCCACCCCTTGTTTTTTATTGTGGCAGTGTGATGCCCAAAAGCATGTGCCAAATGTGCGTGTGAAGGTGGTAGGTTCTTTTCCTTTACGAAAATGGGTCTCCTGTAAGAAGACAAGGTCTGCTCCCTGCCTATGGAAATCTTTAGAGGCTAGCGTTCTCTTACAGGGTATATTTAGTCCTTTTGCGTTAATTGAGTATATTTTTAAGTTATTACCGGAATGGGGTTGTCTTCTATTATTAGCCATTATCAAGTTTATGGATGTCTGACGTAGGTCGTGAGGTTATTAAAATGTCTATCTGTGATGTTGAGCGTTTGTGAGTCTGGGTGCAGGACGGGCCGGGAGCGCCCCTACGTGGCCTAAACATCAGGTCACGTGATAATGTTTTAGCTTCAAAAAACAAATTTAAAACACAAATATAAAATAACATAAACAGTGGGGTCAAATATTCAGGAAGAACCAACACCACCATGTATATTCTTTCTTATTCCAATAGCTAACATCAAAGGGCTGCAGAAGAATTATTTTTCATGATTTAACTAACAAATGCTGTGTTTTTAGATATTAGGACTTACAAACTCCCTTACCCAATTTAACCTAATAAAAGAATGGTCTTTTATAAAGATTTACACATTAAAGAATATAGAATTTCACAAGCAGCCTTTGTCAATTGAAATTCGTGTCCATAATTTCCTTAAAAGCATCAGTGCTCATATTTCTTTTTCTTTTTCCTTGGTCCAGATTCCCATCATATTTCAGACCAGGTAGTGGTAGATAGACAGAAAAATAGGTAAATAAGAATATTCTTTGAAAACACACACACATACACTTTTTTTCTCCCTCTGCAATTTGGGAGAGGTGATCAGTGCAGTTGGGTGTCAAATTGCACATTGTTCTGTGCAAGCAGTAATGCGATAATAAAATGCACTAGCACAAAAAGCATTTTATTATTAATTAGTTCCATTTAAAGGTGGAAAAAAATATTTTGTTTATTGAATTTATAGGTGGTATTTTAAATTGTATTATAGAGTTCATTAGTATTTTTAGTGTTTGTTTGATTTTGGGGGGTGCTCAGAGATATATAGAGACATATAGAGCATTATGGGTTTTCTTTATTAGTAAGTTTAAATTAGTGCACACAATTAAAACTCAATAAGCTAATTGTTTTTGATCCATGAATATTGTTTAGTATGACCCTTCCATATAAAAAGTTGTTGTGTGTTTGTGTTTAAAGAAACCCAAAGTTTTTCTTTCATAATTCAGATATTGCATACTTTTAAAAAAAACTTACAATTTACTTAGGTTTTCAAATTGGCTTCATTCTCTTCGTTTCCTTTTTTAACCCCTTAAGGACAAGGCCATTTTTCAATTTTTTCCCCATAAGGACAAGGGGTTTGTGTTTAGCTGTAATTTTCCTCTTACTCATTCACTGTACCCACACATATTATATACCGTTTTTCTCGCCATTAAATGGAATTTCTAAAGATACCATTATTTTCATCATATCTTATAATTTACTATAAACAATTATAAAATATGAGGAAAAAAATGGAAACACACTTTTTCTAACTTTGACCCCCAAAATCTGTTACACATCTACAACCACCAAAAAACACCCATGCTAAATAGTTTCTAAATTTTGACCAGAGTTTAGAAATACCCAATGTTCACATGTTCTTTGCTTTTTTTGCAAGTTATAGGGCCATAAATACAAGTAGCACTTTGCTATTTCCCAAACCACTTTTTTTCAAAATTAGCGCTAGTTACATTGGGACACTGATATCTTTCAGGAATCCCTGAATATCCCTTGACATGTATATATTTTTTTTTAGAAGACATCCCAAAGTATTGATCTAGGCCCATTTTGGTAAATTTCATGCCCCCATTTCACCGCCAAATGAGATCAAATAAAAAAAATTGTTCACTTTTTTCACAATTTTTTTTCACAAACTTTAGGTTTCTCACTGAAATTATTTGCAAACAACTTGTGCAATTATGGCATAAATGGTTGTAAACGCTTCTCTGGGATCCCCTTTGTTCAGAAATAGCAGACATATATGGCTTTGGAGTTGCTTTTTGGTAATTAGAAGGCCGCTAAATGCCACTGTGCACCACACGTGTATTATGCCCAGCAGTGAAGGGGTTAATTAGGGAGCATGTAGGGCTAATTTTAGCTTTAGTGTAGTAGATAACCCCAAGTATTGATCTAGGCCCATCTTGGTATATTTCATGCCACTATTTCATTGACAAATGCGATCAAATGAAAAAAAAACGTAAAATTTTTAACAATTTTAGGTTTCTCACTGAAATTATTTACAAACAGCTTGTGCAATTATGGCACAACTGGTTGTAAAAGCTTCTCTGGGATCCCCTTTGCTCAGAAATAGCAGACATATATGGCTTTGGCGTTGCTTGTTGGTAATTAGAAGGCCGCTAAATGCAGCTGCGCACCACACGTGTATTATGCCCAGCAGTGAAGGGGTTAATTAGGGAGCTTGTAGGGTTAATTTTAGCTTTAGTGTAGTGTAGTAGACAACCCAAAGTATTGATCAAGGCCCATTTTGGTATATTTCATGCCACCATTTCCCCGCCAAATGCGATCAAATAAAAAAAAAATGTTCACTTTTTCACAATTTTTTTCACAAACATTTGGTTTCTCACTGAAATTATTTACAAACAGCTTGTGCAATTATGGCACAAATGGTTGTAAATGCTTCTCTGGGATCCCCTTTGTTCAGAAATAGCAGACATATATGGCTTTGGCTTTGCTTTTTGGTAATTAGAAGGCAGCTAAATATCGCTGCGCATTATGTCTAGCAGTGAAGGGGTTAATTAGATAGCTTGTAGGGAGCTTGCAGGGTTATTTTTAGCTTTAATGTAGAGATCAGCCTCCCACCTGACACATCACACCCCCTGATCCCTCCCAAACAGCTCTCTTCCCTCCCCCACCCCACAATTGTCCCCGCATAAAAAAAGTCTGCCAGTACTAAAATAAAAGGTATTTTAAAATTTAAAATTTTTAGCATATTTACATAGCTGATGTGTAGGATCCCCCTTAACCCCCAACCTCCCTGATCCCCCCAAACAGCTCTCTAACCCTCCCCCTCTACCTTATTGGTAGCCTTCTTGGGTACTGGCAGCTGTCTGCCAGTACCTAGTTTACAAAGAAAAACTACTTTTTATTATTTTATTATTTTTTTCTGTAGTGTAGCTTCCCCCAGCCAAAGACCAACCCCGACCCCCTCCCAGATCCCTTAGATGCTTTTTTAAAATTAAATGTTACCCCACTCTATCCCACTTTTTAAAAAAAAAAAATATGCAGTGTAGCCGTTCCCACCCACTTCCACCCGTGCACGCGCCCGTCCCCACCCTTCCTTGCATGCGCATGCCCCCGTGCGTGCCCCTGATGATCCCGCCCATGATCCGCCCCCCTCGACATCATAGGGCCATCGATGGCCGCCCACCCGCCTCCCACGTAAGCTCTCAACCACCAACGATATCAGCCATCGATGTCCTGTGCAGAGAGGGCCACAGAGTGTCTCTCTCTGCATCGGATGGCCAAGGGGTGTTATTGCAGGATGCCTCGATATCGAGGCATCACTGCAATAACAGGAAAGCAGCTGGAACCGAGCAGGATCGCTTCCAGCCACTTTAAATCCCTAATGTCGTACAGGGTGCGTCGCTGGTCTTTAAAGACCAGTTTGTGTGCGACGTACCCTGTACGACATGCGTCCTTAAGGGGTTAAGGAGCAGCAATGTACTGCAGGGAGTTTGCTTAACAAATAAGGTGAGCCAATGACAAGAGGCATATCTCTGCAGCCATCAACCAGTAGCTAGTTTTCAGTAGTGGATTGGTGATCCTGAGCATACCTAGGTATTCTTTATAACAAATTATACCAAGAGAACAAAGCAAATAAGATAATAAAAATTCAAAATGACATGGTCGGTATGAGTCATGAAAAGTTTAATTTTGACTTTGCTCTTTAGTGTCACTTTTAAGCTATAATAATTGTTAACATCCCATTGGCACATATGATCCTGCTACTATTACTAATGTAGTTTACTTGAGAAATATGAAACCTAAAAATAAGTATCTAAAACAAACAGGTACTGTATGTATAACATCATCACAAATAAACAGCTGCCACATAGAAAACCTCAGTAACTGATTCATTAAAATTAAATTTCAACTTCCATGTTCCTTTAACTAGAGAAAAGGGGAATCCCATGATTTTGATTGTGCAATAACATTTTGCAATGAACCACTTTACCACAACATATTTCCCTGTCTACAAATTGGTCTGACTCATTGTAAAAGTTTAACCTCGGAAACCTTCTCTGTGCCATAACCAATTTCATCACGCCTAAATGAGCCCCCAAAAGTTTTACAGAAAATACAGTGTTAAACTGGTTAAATGAATTACATAGACTAAAATGGCTAAGGTTTAAATGTTAGAGTTTTTTAAACAAAAGCTTTCCGCAGAGTTCAGTAGGATGTGCCATGTTTATTTTTAGGATGTCAAAAATTAAGGGTTTTTCTGGATAGCGTTAATTAAAGAGGCATTAAAGGGACATTTAACCCAAAAATTTTATTTAATGATTTAGACAGAACATACAATTTTAAACAACCTTTCCAATTTACTTCTATTATTTAATTTGCTGCCTTCTCATTATCCTTTGCTGAAAGGTTTATCTAGGAGACCTCAGGAGCAGCAAAGAACCTAGGTTCTGGCTGCTGATTGGTGGCTGGCATATATATATATACAGATTGTCATTGGCTCACCCATGTGTTCAGTTAGAAACCAGTACAGCACTGCTGCTTCTTCAACAAAGCATAAAAGTTCAAAGAGTCCCAGCACGCAACAGAGAGTATGCACGTCACTCCAGAACCACTACCTAGGTCCTCAATATCATATACTATAACCACACAGTGGGAGTGACAGCAAAAAAAGTATTTATTCACATATTATTAGACAAAAAGAACAGCAACGTTTCGGGATGCTATCCCTTATTCATGCAATCATTTTTCTTCAACAAAGCATACCACAAAGTGGCTAACAACACATGCCACTCTCCTGACTCACCAAGGATACCAAGAGAACACATTTAAATTGGTAGAAGAAGGAAGTTGAAAAGTTGTTTAAAACTTCATGAGCTATCCAATACATTTAATGACATCAAACCCATTTTTTTTCTTTCATGATTCAGATAGAACATACAACATTAAACAACTTTACAATTTACTTATATTATTAATTTGTTTTCCTTTTTCTTATCATACTTTGTTAAAAAGCAGGAATATAAGCTGAGGAATGGGCATGTGCAGCACTATATGACAGACGTTTTGCAACAATGTTATACATTAGCAAAAACCCTAGTTTACTGTCATGTAGTGCTTCATACATGTGCACGCTAACTATCCAGATATCTCTTCAGCAAAGAATAACCTGAGAACAAAGTAAATTTGATTATAGAAGTAAATTGGAAACTTAAATAAAGGGAAAAAAATGGGGCTTAATGCCCCTTTAAGTTTAATTTTTATCCTACTGTCCCTTTAATACTCTGCAGATGTTTAAAAAAGTAATTGAGAATACAATAAAGGGAAAAAACATTTTAACAATGCACTGTCCTTAAACTCAAAATATTTAATTACAGGTAGTGACAAATATGTTGCAATGTACTTTATTTATGTTGTTTTTCCTATCACTTAACCCTGAAAGTTGTTTTTTCCACTTCCTGAGACAGACTTAAGTGCATCCTGAAAGATACAGGACCCACTCCCTGCAACATTCTACACAGTTATAGCTTGGGCAGTACAGCACTTTATTTATATCTGTCCCTAATTGGCCACAAAAAGGGCTTGATCACGAGTGGCGCACTAACAATTGCGTACAAGCAAAAAGTGGTTTATCGTGGCTCTTTGCACGAGTCAGAAATAGGATGCCCATTACAGGTTGAAAGTAAACATGTCCGCTTGAGCGCAATTAAATTTAACACCCAGCAGGATAGCGCGACTTCAGAGTGCTGGTTAACTGTTACGCGAGACAAAAAAGTTGCACAAAAACACATCAAAAATACATTTAAAACTACAGTAGCACTCATAATAGCACTGTCTAATAAAAAAATGTAAAAACATATTCCAATAAATTTTTTTATAATTGCCCAAAGATTTGAGGCCTCAAGTGATAAATAAAGGGCTGCAAATGGTTTTTACATAGAGATACATACAAATACATGTCTGAATATATATCTGTATAAATCTATACACATATATAGAAAAAATAACTCATTGTGTAGTTCATTAACAAATCTAGACAGGCCCAGAGGCTTGTTTTCCCACAGAAAACCTCTGAATTACATTGTTTCCAATGCAGCAAAGGATTCTGGGTAAGATATGCAAATTAAGTAGAAAATGACACACCCTTTTTACTTCAGTCTGCTTTTCAGCAGGTTCCCTTTACGCCAAAGTATCGCTGTTCACACAGCTTATAAACTTAGCTAGGGTTAGTGCAGTGATTCATAACCATCCCAGGACAGACTGTTTCGTGGTTTTTGCCACTCATCAGCTGGGAGAAGGTTAGAATCACTGCTGGGGGAAGTTGATTCCAGGCAGAATACAACAACAATTTAAATTAGGGGGAGATAAAAGGCGAGTTTAAAATCCTCCACTACGCACAAAATATTTAAAAATAACTCATTGTGTAGTTCATTATCAAATCTAGACAGGCCCAGAGGCTTGTTTTCCCACAGAAAATCTCTAAATTAAGTACACAATGACACACCTTTTTACTCCAGTGTGCTTTTCAGCAGGTTCCCTTTACGCCTCTGGGCCTGTCTAGATTTGTTAATGAACTACACAATGGGCTCCATGTACTAAGCTGTCTGCGAGGTCTTCGTCACTATTTCCGTCTAAATTTCTGCGTGCGGATCAATAACCGTATGTACTATCCTACGAATCCATTGAAAACCTTATATTAACAAACGTCGAGCGAACTTGCCCGCAAATCTTGAATTCTCGTCTTTTTTGTAGCTAGAAAATACTCGCTCGACATAAATCTCGCACAAAACAGTAATTACTAAACTATCTATTTATACGCTCGTGAATTTATCCGCCACCTACCTCGTTAAAAATCCCTCGCCAGCTAATAGGTGGCGAGCACCATAATAAACAATAGGGTCTATCAGATCAATGCCTACAACTGATTTAAAAAGAGGTGTACAATTGAAATGGTTACTCACTTTTGATCCTGTTAGCCATTATGAAGACACTTCTTCAACTTTATATTATTCGTCTGATGCAAATGAGGGGTAGAAGGCAAATTCGTCAACCTGATGCCCCAAAATCCGGTTCGAAGAAGGCGATTACGAGTACAGCGGGTATTCCTTCCTCGGGGTTCCTTTAGATGCCCTTTCCGATCGAGAGGTATTCAAAGGTTCCGTCTGGATCGACATTCAATATTGTCTTTATATGCTCAAATAGCACATTTTCTAGAGCCTGTGACGGCTCGTTCAAGGGCCATTCCCGGAATACTCAAGTTTCTTGCTGCCTTGCACTTTTTTGCCACCGGATCATTTCAGGCAGTGTCCAGCGTCATCATTGGTTTCAGTCCAGTCTGCCTTTTCTCGTCATCTTTCCAAAGTTATCGATGCACTCATGCATATATTCCCCGAATATGTTTGTCTACCATCTACCACAGAAGAGTGGCAATCGATAAAGTCGCAATTCTACAGTGTGGCTGGAATGCCAAATGTTCTTGGGGCAATAGACTGTACCCATATTGCAGTTCGACCGCCACGGTTACGGGAGGAGATTTACCGCCAACCGAAAGTCCTGCCATTCCTTGAATGTACAGATGGTTTGTGACCCCAAAATGAGAATAATCAGCGTGAGATCAAATTACCCTGGCTCCTGCCATGACGCTTATATCCTGCGGCAGACTGGACTGTACCAAAAATTCGAGAATGGGGAAATGCCAGAGGGATGGTTATTAGGTAAGCTTGAATTGAACTCAAAAATTTTTTTTAAGGATTTTTAAAGAGCATGTAATTTTAAACGACTTTCAAATTGACTTTTTATTCTTTTTATATCACTTGCTGAAAATCATATCTAGATATATGCTCAATAGCTGCCGATTGGTTGCTGCACCTAGAGGCCTTGTGTGATTGGCTCACACATGTGCATTGCTATTTTTTCAACAAAGGATATATAAATAAATTAAAAAAAACACATTATATAATTACATTTTAATTTGTTACTATAAATTTATACTAATTTGACGCTAGCCTCAATAACTAATAAAATTATTTTGTCTTTTTGGAATGACTTACATCAATATTTTTTTTTTAATTACAGGGGATGCCGGTTACCCTTGCTATGAATGGCTTCTGACACCCCTATAATAACCCCCAACTCCGGAAACATATTCGTTTTAATGAAGCACACAGAGCACAAGGGGTGTCATTGAAAGGACTTATGGATTGTTGAAAATGAGGGTTCCGATGTCTGGACAGATCTGGCGGTGCAATGCAGTATTCTACAGAAAAAGTAGCCAAGAATCATCTTAGTTTGCTGTGTCTTGCCATAATATTGCCACCAAAAGAGGATGCCCCATTGATGACGATATTGCCATGCCTTTTAATGACTTTCCAGAAGAAATTTTCAGAGAAAACACAAATAGACGTGGCATGGCCACAAGGGATATGGTTTCTAACCAATATTTTGACGATTGATCTTTCTCGACCAATTTTTTCCTCTTGTATGTAAATTGTGTTCTGCAGTTATGTGTTATTTTTTTTCAAATAAAATTTGTGTGCAACATCATCATATTGTTATTTCTTTGTAGCCCTTTTTCTAAACAAACCTTATTTGCATTGGTCACACCCAAAAAATACATGAAACAGAATGTTTTTTTAATGAAAATAATATAACAATTTATTTTAAGTTCAAAAGGCAACAAGAATAAGAATTATAACTATTTCTATCCTAATACAACTAATATATTTACATAACTAAAAAAGTTCAACATTTATCTATTCAAAAAGGTTACATATTAGACTTACTATTCTACATTTAACCAGTGATTTTGTTACATAGTAATTGTATCAAATATAAATGAATCACAAAATTTGAGAATATATATATTAGTAGTGTTATCTGTGGTCAATAACCTAGGATATAGTGATGTACTAAAAAAACCAATTATCCATGACGATATATTTATATCGTCATTGTTCATTCCTCATGCAAAATTTATCGTTCCAACAGAAATTTAATATAATTCTTGTTATTAATGGTTAGTCGGATCAAACAATATTATTCATGTTACATTGTATTAGAAAAATAAAGATTCAACAAAAAATAATGCTACATTGTAAAAATAGTCATGCGTCAATTTGATTGACAAGTATAGTTGTGACGTCAGATACTAACATGTCGCTAACGGAGCCTTTCACAGCTGGAGAAATAGTCATTCTGGTATATGCAATGGACGATATTTTCCTCATCGTATGGAGGAGTTCGATTGGTAAAGCAGGACAGTCGTGATCATATTATATACGAAATGATAAGAAGGATGTATAGAGTATCAAAGATAAAAAGGACAAGACGTCAATGCCTAAGAAAGTACAAGCGATTTGAGGCGTAGGGAAACTAAGTATTACAATTCAATTAAACGACTAATAAGAAACTGTAAGTATAAATGTTTAGTGTTACTGATAGTAAGTTTCAATTGTAAACGTTATTGATAGTAAGTCCAATAACTGCGTCATCTTTTACCTTTCACCATTGATTTATTTGCAATAATAGTAGGAACAAGGGACAAACACATTTGACTTTCAGTATTCTGTTAAAACTTTTCTATCTGAACATTGAAAGACAAAAATTATGTTCATTGTTCCTTTAGCTTTAATAGACTGTTATTTATTTTTTGCGCCTTGTTTATAGTATCTTATTTTTTTTCTAAAGGTATTCACCTTTAAGTAAGCTATATACTTGTGATTAAACTAGAATGTACTGTCTAATAAGCATTAAATTAATAATATTGACATCAAGATATCTCAAAATCCAATTTTACATTGATAATAGCATTCGATAATCGATTTAATCATATACTTTTAGTATTATTAATCAAGAAAATGTTTGTTTTTAGTATACCTTCAACTTGCATATATGAAATGAAAATTAACATCTATTAATCATTACAACTATAAAAATAAAGTCAATTTTTACAAACAGATATGAAAAAATCAAAATCAAAAACTCAAAAAATTCCACGTTATTTACGAGAAATAAGGATTGAAACGCCAAATAGTGGGATCACTACCACCCCTTCCTTTGACACTTATGGACATACCAATGACTCCCAAAAATAACAGAGCAGTGAAAAAAATGGCTGTCAACACTCAAAAAGGTACATAACGATAGAACAGGGTTAACAAGGTTTTATAAATTGTAAATAAAATAACTAATAATTAAAAAAAAATTATGTTTAATAATCTAATGCACATTTAGATATCCCTGGATGTTCTTATGAAGAAATTCCATCCGTGAAAAGAACATAATTATTATTTTGATCTTGAGGTCGATGAGCCATGCCCAAAAGATGATGATACTAATCTTGGAAGAGGTATTAGAATCTTTGTTTTTTAGGGAAGTGAAATATTGAAAAAATAATGTAATATTAAATTTCATTTTTTATATATTTATAAAAAGGTCAATCTTTGGACAAAGCGGTACAAGTGGAAATAGAATTGGATGGCATTGGTATATCCAACAAGTAATGATATTGGACAAAACATGGTTCCTCTAAAAAAATCTGATAGACAAAGGTATTTTATTTAGTTACCTTTGGCAAAAATCAAATAATTGTAAAAACAATAAATTAAAAAGTTAAAATTTTATTTATTTATTTTACTTTAGCCTCTGGTTCAAGCGATGTCTACACATTAGAGGAAAAAATTGTGCAGACAGAAAATGATATGGATATCATACCTCCCAAGAAAATGAAGGTATATACAGATATCAATATATTATTTCTATTTTGTTATGTGATTAATATGTAAATTTAATTTATTTTTATTTATTTTAAGGTATAGAAGTTTTTGAAGAAAAAATCGATGAAAGCACACAACTTTTTTGGATGATTACTTCAAAATTAAATTGGCAAAAATTAGGTCTACAATGGGAATGTTGATGGAGCAAGTTGATTTTTTGTACAAGAAATATGGCATTTAGTTTTTTTTAAATAAATCTTTTAAAGCACTTTCTTTATTTTGTTTTGAAAATTTTTTTTACCACATTTTGAAACATCCAAAAAATAAGGGATGATGATTGTTTGGTATAAAAATCGAATTTTTTTTTTTTTTTACCATTTCATATAAAAAAAAATATTGTAAGCAATAAAAAAAATTTTCAATGAAAAAATTTTTGATTCATTCTTTTTATTTAAATTTAATAAAAACACCAAAAATTATTTGTAAAAATATTAGTGGAACTCGAAAATAGAAATATATTTTGAACAAAAATATAAAATAAATTAAAAGTGCAACATCAAAAACAGTATAAACTTAAGTTATTAAGACAATAATAAAGATGTCTATCACTACTGTCCTGGCCTATTGGGTTCAGAAGGACCCTGTCTTTCTCAAATAATGGACAGGAGAGAATTCATTGTTTGTTCTGCGAGGCGTAATGAACGGTTTATCTGTTCGTTGTGCTCCTCGTCCATTCGCCTCTGCCAATCAAATATCTCTCTGTCTAACTGCAATTGTCTTTCTGCTAATGATGCACTTCGGTCCAGGTGTGCGATTATAACATTCTGTAACTCTCTATGATCCACCCTATATTGTCTAGCAAGAGCGATCATTTCATTGAGACAGACATCATCCACTTTCTTCAATTTCATTGTTGCCAGGTACCACTGGTCTTTCATTAGATTGTGGTTCTGCTGGCTGTACATTTCCTTGAATTGTTGGTTCTTGTACTTTGGATTCATCAGGGACAGGTTGATGGATCTCCATTGGTTGTGCATCCATGATATCATCCAAAAATTCTGGGGTCTCACTTCCATGATCCCTGGATTGAAGTTCCTCCTCCTCAGGTCTTTCTGGTTGTACAGCAACCAGGTTTAAGATTACCTCCCTCGATGACTCTTCTGTATCTGTGATAATTAAAAGAAAAAAATAAATATATATGAATATATTAAGATATTAATATATATATAAATATAATGTATATATATATAAATATATATATATTAAAAAAAATAACCAAATATATATATTATATATATATATATATATATATATATATATATAAATATATACATATATCTCAATAAACAATATTTTAAATTTCTTTTTTAACGATTTTTGTTCATAAAAAACTAAAACTACTAAATAAATATTTAGTAGCAGCTGTCAGGATGTACTATGGAAAAAAGGGCAGCCCTCACTGGTCATTTGTAAACTAAAATTCAGCTGTTCATAACACAAAATTAAATAATCTTTCATGTTTTTTTTTTTTTAGAAAATTAAATGAAGCTTTTGTATTATTAAATGCTCATTTTAATTTCAAATGACGAGTGATTGATGCCCTTTTTATGATCTAAAATTGTAAATATATCTATCTATATATATAAATGTGTATATATATATATATATATATATACATATTTATATATATATATATATATATATAGATAGCGATATATATATTTTAATTTATATAAATATATATCTTTATATCTCAAAAAATTAAAATATATTTGAAGATGTTGCTATCTTGATATTTATGTATAAGAAGAAAAAAAAAAAAATGTAATGTATTAATAGTACAGATTTCTCACCATCAAACAACCGTGGAGAACTTCCCGTCATGGTCCGAAAAAGATGTCCAAGGTCAGCTATGATAAAAAATATATATATATATATATATATATATTATATATATATATAACATAAAATTTCTTTTGTGAAAAATCAAAAAAAAAAAAATAAAAATAATCAATGTTATATATATGGCCTAAGTGAGCAAACACTACCACGCTTTTAAAAGAAAACAAAAAAATGGCAATTCAAGTAATTAGATTTTTTGAGAGAAAGCGAATTTCGGTTAGCTTTGACCCAGTATGACCCAGTGGAGAATGGAAAAAATTAAATATAATGTTTACCTGTACCTCTACCAAACACTTGTTTCAGGGGGTGCTGGTCCTGATATCTGGAAGTGTATCAGCTGATAAAAAGGTATGGCTAGCAGATGATGTGCTTCGTATCGATTGTCCAGTAAGGCACACCACCCACTTGGTCAACGATGTCCCAGAGGAGGTTGATGGAATGGCCTGAAGCAGGGTCATCACCACCCCTAGCTGTCACGGATTGTGGTCGAGCTGTTAGAGATAAATAAAATTAATCGTTATTCATGTTTAGATCATAGAAGATTAATAAACAACTGATATTTTAAATTTTAAATAGTGGTTATGAAAGGGGACAGTGTGGCACACACAATAGTATCCAGGTAGAACAATTTGAATGTAAATTAAAAAAGTAATATCTACAGACTAACCAATGTTTAATATTAAACAAACATTAATTTAATTTGATTCAAGGACCATTAAAAATTTTTGTAGACACTCAAGGTTGATGTATTGAAACTGTTTTGTAAAGCTTGTTTCTATTATTTAAAAATTGTTGAGTACTTTGTTTGACATAAAACAATAGTCCTGTGTTTATGTATTCTTTCATTCTATTTCATTATTCATTCTATTCTATTCATTAATTCTATTCATTCATTGTATTATGTATCACATAGCTGTTATAAGTGTTATTTGAACTTGTCATTTAATTACCTTGTTAACAATTAACTGCTAAACGAAAAAGAGTCGTCTGCTCATTTGTAATTAAATGACAAGTTCAAAGACTACTTATAACAGCTTGTTGATACATAATAAAATAGTTGAATGAATGAATGAATAGAATGAATAGAATGAATAGAATGAAAGAATAATGAATAGAATGAAAGATTACATAAACACAGGACTATTGTTTTATGTGAAACCAACTATTCAAGATTTTTAAAATAATAGCATTTAAACACTCATTAATCCGCTGAAAAACAATATCTTGATATATTGTTATCTATGTACGACCCACAGAAAAAGTGGGTGTGTATATTCATTTATAAGTGTATTTTAGAAGTCAGTGTTTCTACATGTATAATTTTAAGCTAATAATTGTGAGTATCTGCATGTATAACAGTGTATCTTCATTTATTGAGACATCCGGCATGTATAGTGTGTGTGTGTATATGCATGAAATAAATATACACTAATGTTGGGAGTGTGTATCTGCATGAGTAAGTGTATAATATTAGTGTGTGTGTATCTGCATGTATAAGTGTATATGTTTTTGTCTGATATACATGCTGTGTCTAATGTATACTGTAACGTTTGTTTTTGGAATTTGTAGGTTTTATACTATGCAGGTGTATATGCATTTTATTATCATTTTAAAAAATATATTATTAAAACTAAAATTTGTCTACAAAAATATAGCACTGTATTTGCAAACGATCGTTGAATACAGAGCTCACTTAGCAATAACATTGTTTGGCGCAGCTTTTGATTTGATGAATAGGGACATTAAACCACAAAAGATTTGTTTCATCAGTCAGAAAGAAAAAAGATTTTAAAATAGATCGAAATTTACTTCCCATTAAAGGCCGTCTATTTTCAATTAGCTAGTAAGCAGTTCTAAATATGCTTTTCATCAAAGGATATCAAGATAATGAAGTAAATCTAAATAAGAATTGTTATTTTTAAAGCGATACAAAATAAAGCAGTAATAGGACCTATATTCTGCATAACTCAAAATTGGCGCCAATAAATATTAATTTTCAAAATATAATTAAATGTTAAATATTACAATTATGATCATTCAGACAATTTAAAAAATAGTAGTTATATTAATGTTTTACTCTTCGGTCGCTATCACAATTATCTGTGATCATGAATATTACATTACATACGTTATTGGTTAAGCTATAGAAAAATCTAGCAGTAATCTGCATTGCTTTAACGTAATCAAAATTGACCGCACAATAAATTGATTTGAAAAAATATCTTTACAAGATAGATATTTGGATAAACCAACTCTAATGGATAATTACAATTGATCATTCATTCAATTTAAATAATAGTAACTTCGATAAATGATTTACATCTTCGGTCGCTATCACAATCATCTGTGATCATGAATATTACACTTACATACGTTAACCAACTCTAATGGATAATTACAATATGATCAACATTCAATTTAAATAATAGTAATTCGATAAATGTTTTACCTCTTAGGTCGCTATCACAATATCTGTGATCCCGACCGATTACTTCTGGGCACTAGACGCTGCACAGTCTCTGCTCGTAATCATTAAGATCTGCGACTAAGCTGTTCCACCTCCCTGGTAGCACGAGTTTGAATTTTTTTCTTTTGCAATTTGGCCTTTTGCAAATCGTTTGATGTCGTTTGTACCGTTTTTTTATTTGGTCAACGTCCTTTTTCCCAGCGTCCCCTGAGCACTGACAGGCATCACTTATCGGGTCCATCTACTTTTTTTACGGATACTAGAAGTTTGCTTACGCACGACAACCAAATAAATAGTCATAGGAGTCTAGCACCATATCGACAAGAACCAGGTTCTGCTGATGTGAAAAGTGGGGATCTACTTCAATTTGGACTGTGAATCAGATCGAGAAGTAGCCCATACTTAATTTATCGATAAGAATAACAGTCAGTAAAGCTTCAAGTTCTTGAAATATGCAGTCTGAAAAACTTTATTAAATCGAGTTTATATAGTGCTGCAATATGTTACCGCGACAAAGCTGACGTTTATGACACCTTGCAGTCACGTGGGACAAACATGACTGACAGGTTGTAAGCGATTAATAGTACATTCGCAAATAGCGAGGCGTCATTATGTATGAATCATTCGCCAGTGCTCGATGCGGATAGACGCGCCTTTTTTTTTGGATAGTTTTTAGTACACTATAGCGGGCGGGCAACATCTCGCTGCTGGAGTTAGAGCGAGTCGAGAAGAACCGTTTGTCGGCTGAAAAATTGATGCTTTAGTACATGGAGCCCAATGAGTTATTTTTTCTATATTTTGTGCGTAGTGGGAGGATTTTAAACTCGCCTTTTATCTCCCCTAATTTAAACTGTTGTTGTATTCTGCTGGAAATCAACTTTCACCACAGCAGTGATTCTAACCTTCTCCAGCTGATGAGTGGCAAAAAACATGAAACAGTCTGTCCTGGGATGGTTATGAATCACTGAACTGACCCTGGCTAATGTTATATAGCTGTAGTGAACAGTGATACTTTGGCGTAAAGGGAACCTGCTGAAAAGCAGACTGAAGTAAAAGGTGTGTCATTGTGCTACTTAATTTGCATATCTTACCGAGAATCCTTTGCTGCATTGGAAACAATGTAATTTAGAGGTTTTCTGTGGGAATAACAAGCCTCTGGGCCTGTCTCGATTTGTTTAATGAACTACACAATGAGTTATTTTTTCTATACTTTTGTGCGTAGTGGAGGATTTTAAACTCGCGTTTTATCTCCCTCTAATATAAAATGTTATTGTATACATATATATATATATTATATATATATATATAAATATATGTGTGTTGTGTGTGTATGTATATATGTCACCCAAAAAATTATATATATATATCTACTGTATATATGTATTTGTGAATAATAGAACATATTCTTCTATGTGATGAAGATTGGAATATGAAATATTCATATTTCATGTTGGGTTAACACACTTGAAAAAATGCAATCAGGTTTGCCCATGAGTAATGGTGTTAGTATTTTTTCTACTTTTCTAGCTCCATTGTTACCCAACCCACGCAAAAAGCCTCAGCCTAGTGAAGTGAAAGCACTAGCAAGAGCACAAACTACCACTCCACTCGTAATTTACCCCAAAATGATATAAGCTAAACATACTCCAGTAGATTGTCAATATGGAGATAATACACAATTTGGCACAGAACAACACTGTGTCTTGAATAAAAATGTGATGCTTTTAACTTTTTCAATAACACCCAATATATAAAGAGAAGCCCTTTAACCCCTTAACGACTGAGGACATGCCAGGCACGTCCTACATGGGGTGTCAGTTAGTTACCAAGGACGAGCCTAGCACATCCTCTGGGGTTTCAAGTGGTGGAAGCGATCGTGAAATATGTCAGAGGGGGCTGGATCGTGCGCAGGGGCACCAGGAGCATGCACGGGTGGGCGCGTGTGGCGCGCACGGTGGAGGGAGCGCGCACGGAGGCAGGAGCGGGTGGGACCGCTACACTATGGAACATAAAAAGTGTAATTGATGGGGGGGGGGGATAAATATTATCCAAAGGATCTGGCAGGGGGTGGGGGGTAAGTTATGGAGGGGGCAGCTACACTACAGAAAATTTTGGATTTTTAAAAAAAAAACTAAAAACTAATTATATGGCAAACTGGGTACTGGTTGACCGCTGACAGTACCTAAGATGGGTGCAAATAGGTAGCGGGGGGGGGAGGGTTAGAGAGCTGTTTGGGGGGGATCAGGGAGGTTGGGGGCTAAGGGGGGATCCATCACTGCTGAATATTTTTTTTTTAATTAAAAAAAAAGGGGGGGGAAAAAAGCCTTTTATTTTAGTACAAGCAGACTTTCTGCCAGTACTTAAGAAGACAGGGACAATTGTGGGGTGGGGGAGGGAAGAGAATTGTTTGGGAAGGATCAGGTGGTGGGATGTATCAGGTGGGAGGCTGATCTCTACACTAAAGCTAAAGTTAACCTTACAAGCTCTCTACAAGCTCCCTAATTAACCCTTCACTGCTGAGCATAATACAAGTGTGGTGCGTAGCGGCATTTAGTGGCCTTCTAATTACCAAAAAGCAATGCCTAAGTAGTGATGTCGCAAACCTAAAATTTTGCGTTCGCGAACGGCGAACGCGAACTTCCGCAACAGTTCGCGAACCGGCGAACCGGGCGAACCTCCATAGACTTCAATAGGCAGGCGAATTTTAAAACCCACAGGGACTCTTTCTGGCCACAAAAGTGATGGAAAAATTATTTCAAGGGGACTAACACCTGGACTGTGGTATGCCGGAGGGGGATCCATGGCAAACTCCCATGGAAAATTACATAGTTGATGCAGAGTCTGGTTTTAATCCATAAAGGGCATAAATCCCCTAACATCCCTCAATTGTTTGGAATAACATGCTTTAAAACATCAGGTATGATGTTGTATCGTTCAGGTAGTGTAAGGGTTTTTTTTTTTTTTTTTTAAATGTACACTACTGTTTTAGTAGATATGACTTGCACTGGTGTGACACTGTGCCCTGGCAAGACCTGGAGCGCACACATGTGAGGGAAACTGACTGCTATTATTTCACAATAAAAAAGTTTTTTTTTTGTTAAATGTATGTACACTACTGTTTTAGCAGATTTGACTTGCACTGGTGTGACACTGTGCCCTGGCAGGACCTGGAACGCACATGTGTGAGGGAAACTGACTGCTATTATTTCACAGTAAAAAAAGTTTTTTTTTTTTAAATGTATGTACACTACTGTTTTAGCAGATATGACTTGCACTGGTGTGACACTGTGCCCTGGCAGGACCTGGAGCGCACACGTGTGAGGGAAACTGACTGCTATTATTTCACAATAAAAAAGTTTTTTTTTTTTTAAATGTATGTACACTACTGTTTTAGCAGATATGACTTGCACTGGTGTGACACTGTGCCCTGGCAGGACCTGAAATGCACACGTGTGAAGGAAACTGACTGCTATTATTTCACATTAAAAAAAGTTTTTTTTTTTTTTTTTAAATGTACACTACTGTTTTAGCAGATATGACTTGCACTGGTGTCACACTGTGCCCTGGCAGGACCTGAAACGCACACTTGTGAAGGAAAATGACTGCTATTATTTCAAATTAAAAAAATTTTTTTTTTTTTTTTTTTTAAATGTACACTACTGTTTTAGCAGATATGACTTGCATTGGTGTCACACTGTGCCCTGGCAGGACCTCAAACGCACACGTGTGAAGGAAAATGACTGCTATTATTTCAAATTAAAAAAAGTTTTTTTTTTTTTTTTTAAATGTACACTACTGTTTTAGCAGATATGACTTGCACTGGTGTGACACTGTAACCTGACAGGACCTGGAACGCACACGTGTGAGGGAAACTGACTGCTATTATTTCACATTAAAAAAAGTTTTTTGTTTTTTTTTAAATGTACACTACTGTTTTAGCAGATATGACTTGCACTGGTGTCACACTGTGCCCTGGCAGGACCTGAAATGCACACGTGTGAAGGAAAATGACTGCTATTATTTCAAATTAAAAAAAGTTTTTTTTTGTTTTTTTTAAATGTACACTACTGTTTGAGCAGATATGACTTGCACTGGTGTCACACTGTGCCCTGGCAGGACCTCAAACGCACACGTGTGAAGGAAAATGACTGCTATTATTTCAAATTAAAAAAAGTTTTTTTGTTTTTTTAAATGTACACTACTGTTACACCAGATATGAGTGGTGGCACTGGGCAAGTGGGCACAGTATACGCTGTGAGCCTGAGCTGGCAGGCAGGCTGCAATTAGATTACACAGGGAAAAAAAATAAATAAATAAGCAGACTGATGTTCTAGCCTTAAAAAGGGCTTTTTGGGGTGCTGTCCTTACAGCAGAGATCAGATGAGTCCTTCAGGACTGTAGTGGACACTGAATACACTAGCCTAGCTATCGATTTCCCTATTAAATCAGCAGCAGCTACACTGCCCTCCTCTCACTAAGAATGCAGGCTCCGAATGAATCTAAAATGGATGCTGTCCAGGAGGTGGGAGGGTCTGGGAGGGAGTGTCTGCTGCTGATTGGCTGGAATGTGTCTTGTGACTGTGAGCTACAGGGTCAAAGTTTACTCAATGATGACGAATAGGGGCGAATTGAACATTGCATATGTTTGCCGTCCGCTGCGAACGCGAACATGCTATGTTCGCTACAAACTATTCGCGGCAGAACTGTTCGCGACATCACTATGCCTAAGCCATATATGTCTGCTATTTCTGAACAAAGGGTTCCCAGAGAAGCATTTACAACCATTGGGCCTAAATCAATACTTTGGGTTATCTACTAAAAAATATATACATGTGAAGGGTTATTCAGGGATTCCTGACAGATATCAGTGTTCCAATGTAACTATTGCTTATTTTGGGGAAAAAAAAAATGGAAATAGCAAAATGCTACTTGTACTTATTGCCTTATAACTTGCAAAAAAGCAAATAACATGAAAACATTGGGTATTTTTAAACTCAGGACAACATTTAGAAACTATTTAGAATGTGTGTTTTTTGGTGGTTGTAGATATGTAACAGATTTTGGTGGTCAAAGTTAGAAAAAGTGTGTTTTTTTCCATTTTTTTCATCATATTTTATAAAAAAAATATAGTAATTTATAAGATATGATGAAACTAATGGTATCTTTAGAAAGTCCATTTAATGGCGAGAAAAACGGTATATAATATGTGGTTATAATAAATGACTAAGAGGAAAATTACAGCTAAACACAAACACCACAGAAATATAATAATAGCCCTGGTTCCAAACGGTCAACAAATGGAAAAGTGCTCTGGTCACTAAGGGGTTAAACCACTAAAAAAAGGATGAGCATCGACTAAAAAAATCTAAAAAATATTTTTCATTTAAAAGCTTTTTAAACTAATACTGAAACACGACATGCATGTTTGCATACAACACATCCATAGGGATTGATTACTCATTACTGATACTGATAACTCACAGATGTGGACACTAATACACAAAAAGTTAATTGACTTTAATAGCCCATGTAATTTAATATGCAAAAATAAAGTGTTCTATGTTGTCTATAAACAGATTTCCCTGGTCTGTACCCACATTTAGCACCTTTCGTGGATACTATTTTGCATTGACTTGCACTATATTTTAAACATTTTTAATTTACATATGAAAGAACGTAAACAGTTAAATTATTATTATTATTATTATAATCATTAATATTATTATTTGCTTGTATAGAGCTATACTATAATAGACTATGCAGGCAATAACTTAATTATAGCGGGTGACTTAAATCTAATTGATCAATACCCCCTAGATCGGTTACACAAAGAAATAGGAAGAAATAGAAAGAGAAATTATAAATCGGAAATAAAGACTCTTAAAAACTTTTAAAAAGCGCTAAATTTAAAAGATATCTAGAGGCTTCAAAATCCTGATTTAAAAGAATACACATGCGAAACCAAAACCTACAAAACATTCTCGAGGATCGACTAATTTCTGATAGATGAAAAATTAGTAGGTAAGGCTATAAAGGCGTCCATCTCCTTGATTATTATTTCAGATCATGCTCCCATTTTATTACAGTTGCAGTCTGACCAGACAGTAGGATCATTTTCCTCATCTAGCTTCCCAAAATTTCTTTACAACAATACAAAATTTAAGAATTGGCTAACTGAAAAATGGAAAGAATTTATCCTATATAATGAGGATTCAGTTCAGAATCCCGAGGCTTTATGGGTATCATCTAAGGCAGTATTAAGGGGAAAAATTAAAGCATATATGTGCACACTTTAAAAAAAAAAGAATGCATGTAGCACTCAGCTTTCTAACCAACTTGTCAATGCATATAATACCTATCTAAGGCCTAGATTTGGAGTTCGGCGGTAAAAGGGCTGTTAACGCTCCGCGGGCTTTTTTCTGGCCGCACCATAAATTTAACTCTGGTATCGAGAGTTTAATCAAATGCTGCGTTAGGCTCCAAAAAAGGAGCGTAGAGCATTTTTACCGCAAATGCAACTCTCGATACCAGAGTTGCTTACGGACCGGCCGGCCTCAAAAACGTGCTCGTGCACGATTCTCCCATAGAAAACAATGGGGCTGTTTGAGCTGAAAAAAACCTAACACCTGCAAAAAAGCTGCGTTCAGCTCCTAACGCAGCCCCATTGTTTCCTATGGGGAAACACTTCCTACGTCTGCACCTAACACTCTAACATGTACCCCGAGTCTAAACACCCCTAACCTTACACTTATTAACCCCTAATCTGCCGCCCCCGCTATCGCTGACACCTGCATATTTTTTTAACCCCTAATCTGCCGCTCTGTAAACCGCCGCAACCTACGTTATCCCTATGTACCCCTAATCTGCTGCCCTAACATCGCCGACCCCTATATTAATTTATTAACCCCTAATCTGCCCCCTCAACGTCGCCGACACCTGCCTACACTTATTAACCCCTAATCTGCCGAGCGGACCTGAGCGCTACTATAATAAAGTTATTAACCCCTAATCCGCCTCACTAACCCTATCATAAATAGTATTAACCCCTAATCTGCCCTTCCTAACATCGCCGACACCTACCTTCAATTATTAACCCCTAATCTGCCGAGCGGACCTCACCGCTACTATAATAAATGTATTAACCCCTAAAGCTAAGTCTAACCCTAATACTAACACCCCCCTAACTTAAATATAATTTACATCTAACGAAATTAATTAACTCTTATTAAATAAATGATTCCTATTTAAAGCTAAATACTTACCTGTAAAATAAATCCTAATATAGCTACAATATAAATTATAATTATATTATAGCTATTTTAGGATTAATATTTATTTTACAGGCAACTTTGTAATTATTTTAACCAGGTACAATAGCTATTAAATAGTTAAGAACTATTTAATAGTTACCTAGTTAAAATAATAACAAATTTACCTGTAAAATAAATCCTAACCTAAGATATAATTAAACCTAACACTACCCTATCAATAAATTAATTAAATAAACTACCTACAATTACCTACAATTAACCTAACACTACACTATCAATAAATTAATTAAACACAATTCCTACAAATAAATACAATTAAATAAACTAGCTAAAGTACAAAAAATAAAAAAGAACTAAGTTACAAAAAATAATAAAAATATTTACAAACATAAGAAAAATATTACAACAATTTTAAACTAATTACACCTACTCTAAGCCCCCTAATAAAATAACAAAGCCCCCCAAAATAAAAAATTCCCTACCCTATTCTAAATTAAAAAAGTTACAAGCTCTTTTACCTTACCAGCCCTGAACAGGGCCCTTTGCGGGGCATGCCCCAAGGATTTCAGCTCTTTTGCCTGTAAAAAAAAACATACCATACCCCCCCCCAACATTACAACCCACCACCCACATACCCCTAATCTAACCCAAACCCCCTTAAATAAACCTAACACTAAGCCCCTGAAGATCTTCCTACCTTGTCTTCACCATACCAGGTTCACCGATCCTGGCTCCAACATCTTCATCCAACCCAAGCGGGGGTTGGCGATCCATCATCCGGTGCTGAAGAGGTCCAGAAGAGGCTCCAAAGTCTTCCTCCTATCCGGCAAGAAGAGGACATCCGGACCGGCAAACATCTTCTCCAAGCGGCATCTTCAATCTTCTTCCATCCGGTGCGGAGCGGGTCCATCTTGAAGCAGGCGACGCGGATCCATCCTCTTCTCCGTTGTCTCCCGACGAATGACGGTTCCTTTAAGGGACGTCATCCAAGATGGCGTCCCTCGAATTCCGATTGGCTGATAGGATTCTATCAGCCAATCGGAATTAAGGTAGGAATATTCTGATTGGCTGATGGAATCAGCCAATCAGAATCAAGTTCAATCCGATTGGCTGATCCAATCAGCCAATCAGATTGAGCTCGCATTCTATTGGCTGATCGGAACAGCCAATAGAATGCGAGCTCAATCTGATTGGCTGATTGGATCAGCCAATCGGATTGAACTTGATTCTGATTGGCTGATTCCATCAGCCAATCAGAATATTCCTACCTTAATTCCGATTGGCTGATAGAATCCTATCAGCCAATCGGAATTCGAGGGACGCCATCTTGGATGACGTCCCTTAAAGGAACCGTCATTCGTCGGGAGACAACGGAAGAAGAGGATGGATCCGCGTCGCCTGCTTCAAGATGGACTCGCTCCGCACTGGATGGAAGAAGATTGAAGATGCCGCTTGGAGAAGATGTTTGCCGTCCGGATGTCCTCTTCTTGCCGGATAGGAGGAAGACTTTGGAGCCTCTTCTGGACCTCTTCAGCACCGGATGATGGATCGCCAACCCCCGCTTGGGTTGGATGAAGATGTTGGAGCCAGGACGGATCGGTGAACCTGGTATGGTGAAGACAAGGTAGGAAGATCTTCAGGGGCTTAGTGTTAGGTTTATTTAAAGGGGGGTTTGGGTTAGATTAGGGGTATGTGGGTGGTGGGTTGTAATGTTGGGGGGGGGGTATGGTATGTTTTTTTTTACAGGAAAAAGAGCTGAAATCCTTGGGGCATGCCCCGCAAAGGGCCCTGTTCAGGGCTGGTAAGGTAAAAGAGCTTGTAACTTTTTTAATTTAGAATAGGGTAGGGAATTTTTTATTTTGGGGGCTTTGTTATTTTATTAGGGGGCTTAGAGTAGGTGTAATTAGTTTAAAATTGTTGTAATATTTTTCTTATGTTTGTAAATATTTTATTATTTTTTGTAACTTAGTTCTTTTTTATTTTTTGTACTTTAGTTAGTTTATGTAATTGTATTTATTTGTAGCAATTGTATTTAATTAATTTATTGATAGTGTAGTGTTAGGTTAATTGTAGGTAATTGTAGGTAGTTTATTTAATTAATTTATTGATAGGGTAGTGTTAGGTTTAATTATATCTTAGGTTAGGATTTATTTTACAGGTAAATTTGTTATTATTTTAACTAGGTAACTATTAAATAGTTCTTAACTATTTAATAGCTATTGTACCTGGTTAAAATAAATACAAAGTTACCTGTAAAATAAATATTAATCCTAAAATAGCTATAATATAATTATAATTTATATTGTAGCTATATTAGGATTTATTTTACAGGTAAGTATTTAGCTTTAAATAGGAATAAGTTATTTAATAAGAGTTAATTAATTTCGTTAGATGTAAATTATATTTAAGTTAGGGGGTGTTAGTATTAGGGTTAGACTTAGCTTTAGGGGTTAATACATTTATTATAGTAGCGGTGAGGTCCGCTCGGCAGATTAGGGGTTAATAATTGAAGGTAGGTGTCGGCGATGTTAGGGAGGGCAGATTAGGGGTTAATACTATTTATGATAGGGTTAGTGAGGCGGGTTAGGGGTTAATAACTTTATTATAGTAGCGCTCAGGTCCGCTCGGCAGATTAGGGGTTAATAAGTGTAGGCAGGTGTCGGCGACGTTGAGGGGGGCAGATTAGGGGTTAATAAATATAATATAAGGGTCGGCGGTGTTAGGGGTAGCAGATTAGGGGTACATAGGGATAACGTAGGTGGCGGCGCTTTGCGGTCGGAAGATTAGGGGTTAATTATTTTAAGTAGCTGGCGGCGACGTTGTGGGGGGCAGGTTAGGGGTTAATAAATGTAATACAGGGGTCGGCGGGGTTAGGGGCAGCAGATTAGGGGTACATAAGTATAACGTAGGTGGCGGTCGGCAGATTAGGGGTTAAAAATTTTAATCGAGTGGCGGCGATGTGGGGGGAGCTCGGTTTAGGGGTACATAGGTAGTTTATGGGTGTTAGTGTACTTTAGAGTACAGTAGTTAAGAGCTTTATGAACCGGCGTTAGCCAGAAAGCTCTTAACTCCTGCTATTTTCAGGCGGCTGGAATTTTGTCGTTAGAGCTCTAACGCTCACTTCAAAAACGACTCTAAATACCAGCGTTAGAAAGATCCCATTGAAAAGATAGGATACGCAATTTACGTAAGGGGATCTGCGGTATGGAAAAGTCGCGGCTGAAAAGTGAGCGTTAGACCCTTTAAGCACTGACTACAAATACCAGCGGGCGGCCAAAACCAGCGTTAGGAGCCTCTAACGCTGGTTTTGACGGCTACCGCCGAACTCCAAATCTAGGCCTAAGAGAGTTATCCAATGAGAAATGGAGTGCATACTTACAGGCTAAAAAGTAGAGAGAGATATTTTTACAGCAGAATGCCGCCATAGAAGTTTTAAGAATAAATTCTAAACTATATAGGCATTAGGGCAAAACGGGCAAGTGCCTTTCCAACTTGGTAAAGCAAGCTAAGGGTTCTAAAACTATCCTGGCAAGGAAACAATAAAAGATTAACACAAACCAGCGAGATTAGTTCTGAATTCCTAGCATATTATAAACAGATCTTTTCTCCTTCAGAAGTCAATGAGGATAACAAGAGGAATTTTTGGGAAATGTGTGATCTGCCACACTTGTCATCGGAAGATCTATCAGACCTAAATAAACCAATAATGCATGAAGAGATAGAGAAGGCTATCAAACAATCAGCCTGTAACAAGGCTGCAGGGCCGGATGCGTTACCGAACGAGTATTATAAAATTCTGCAGAATAATATAGTTCAAAGTCTTGCTAAATTATTCAATTATTATTATGTTGAAGGGTCAAGATTCTCTAGATAATTTACAAAGTATTTTATTACTTTAATCCCAAAAAAAGGTAAAGATCCTGAAACATTATACGCGTATCGTCCTATCTCCCTACTCAATTCAGATTATAAAATATTAACCTTAATAGTTGCCTCGAGGTTGCAGAAGTTGTTACCCAAATTGATTCATCTTGACCAAACAGGGTTTATAAAAGGAAGATCTTCATTTTCTAGCTTAAGGAAATTGCTTTTAACAGTAGACGTTAACAGTGTTCAGAAGAGCGAAAATATGCAAGAAGAAAAGGATAAGGCAATTATAGCCACTGACGCTGAAAAGACTTTTGATTCAATTGATTGGCAGCATCTTTTCAGATCTCTAGAACAGTTTGGGCTTAAGGGTTCCTTTTTGAAGTTTATTCATATTTTTTATAATAAACCACTCTCTGCTTTGTTAGTCAACGGGTCTATATCAGACAATTTCCAGCTAAATAAAGGAACCAGACAAGGTTGCCCGTTATCATCCTTGCTTTTCAATCTGAGTATTCAACCCTTAGTAGTCGTGTTGAGAAACAGCCTGTCAGGCATAAAAGTTGGACTTAGAGAACTTAAAATATATGCTGAGGATCCATTGGTATTTATTAGTAATACCAGAGAGAATCTCCCTAAACTTCTGAAAACTCTTGATAATTTTAGTACTTTTTCAGGGTATAAGGTAAAGTCTCAGAAATCCGAAATCTTATGGATACAAAAAAATGAGCACTCCATGGGTCATATCCCATTTGAGGAACTTAAATGTTTAAAATATCTAGGTATTAACATAAACTTAGCTCCAGAAAAATGGTATGCAGAAAATCTCACAGGCCTAATTGATAAGGTGCAGAAAGATCTTCAAAGATGTACGATTTCCCCTCTTACATTAGCAGGAAAAATCAATTTGATTAAAATGATCATACTTCCTAAGTTGTTATACATCATGCAGAACATCTCCTTGTTTTTAAGTATGAATGATATAAAAAGACTAAATAAAGTCTTTAAAAAACTTTCTATGGGGAAAAAATGAACCAATAGATTATCCAAAGAGAGAGAGTTTGCAGGATACAACTTTCCATGTATCCAAAAAAAATAATTGGGCTTGCTTAATTATAATTATCCCCGACTGGCTGTTAGATATTGGACATTTCCATTTGAAGGATATTAAACAGGATCTTTTTGCACCTTTATCCCTAAAAACAGCTGTACACTTAGAAATCTCAAATTTACCTATGATAATGAAGAAGATGATTACTTTAAAAACCTTATTCTTGCCTGGCAAAAACTTTGTAAAACAGTACAGGTAGACTTTTATTATTCCAAATTCTTACCTATTGTGGGTAACCCTCTGTTTTCAGAGGGAATGAATTGTAAGGTGTTTAGAACCTGGAAAACAAATGGCTTAGAATACTTTGCTCAATGTATTGAACCAGATAGTTACAATATCCAATCATTTGATGCTATTAAATCCCAATTTAAGGTGATAACAAGGATTTTTTTTTGGATATCTGCAGGTCAGACATTTCTTAAATGCAAGAAAAGACATATCCTTTTACAAAAACTGTGAGGGACTTCTGGTAGGGATCTCCCTGTTTCAGGGTGGTATGCACTCCATTTCTTATTGGTACAAGCTATTACTGCAAAGAGAGGGGGAAACCAACCTTAATTCTTTGGTACAAACATGGGCGATAGATATTTCAGGGATAAATAATATATCAATTAGCCAAAGGATTAAGAGAGCCTGGCTTGCCACACCTCTACTTTCCTGGAGAGAATCTCAACTAAAGTTAATCAATCGCACATATGTAACACTATATGTATTACGTTTTTGGAATAAAAATCAAAGCTTCTACTGTCATAGATGTAACTTCCCTAGAACAAACTTAGTCCATTGTATTTGGAGTTGCCCCAAAGTACTGAGCTATTGGGCCAAAATCTCATTTTGGCTCTCAAAAATAATTAAAGAGATGTCCGTAACAAAAGAGGATATAATATTGTTATATGAAAATGCACAACCACCATTAAACTTGAATCTTAGTTTCATAAACTTCACAATATTATGCACAAGGAATATTATTTTTTCCTCATGGAAATCCAAAAAGCCACTAAACTGTTCTCAAATTCAGCTAGATTACGAGTTTTGCTTTATGAGTGAAAAAGCATCATTATGCTTCATAACGATGCTTTTTCCCTAATGCCACTATTACAAGTCTTGTCAGAATGGGTGTACTGCACACCTTTTTGACCGTCACGCAACGTCAGTGCCGTACTTTAGCACCGGTATTACGAGTTATTTATTTTCATATATATTTATTATTTTCTTCCCTTTTTTTTTCTCTCTTCATTTTTTTCTTTTTATTTCTCCCTATTTTTTATTTTTTATTTTAGGATAATTGTGGAAAAAGGTAACAGAGGAAGTTTAAAATGCTTAGACTTGAACAGTGTACGGCCCCTTGTCTGGTCCCATTCCGACTTAATTATTGTTCTTGCTGACCTGTATGTGCATTATACAGTTATTTTCTTGTATACAGGGAGTGCAGAATTATTAGGCAAGTTGTATTTTTGAGGATTAATTTTATTATTGAACAACAACCATGTTCTCAATGAACCCAAAAAACTCATTAATATCAAAGCTGAATAGTTTTGGAAGTAGTTTTTAGTTTGTTTTTAGTTATAGCTATTTTAGGGGGATATCTGTGTGTGCAGGTGACTATTACTGTGCATAATTATTAGGCAACTTAACAAAAAACAAATATATACCCATTTCAATTATTTATTTTTACCAGTGAAACCAATATAACATCTCAACATTCACAAATATACATTTCTGACATTCAAAAACAAAACAAAAACAAATCAGTGACCAATATAGCCACCTTTCTTTGCAAGGACACTCAAAAGCCTGCCATCCATGGATTCTGTCAGTGTTTTGATCTGTTCACCATCAACATTGAGTGCAGCAGCAGCCACAGCCTCCCAGACACTGTTCAGAGAGGTGTACTGTTTTCCCTCCTTGTAAATCTCACATTTGATGATGGACCACAGGTTCTCAATGGGGTTCAGATCAGGTGAACAAGGAGGCCATGTCATTAGATTTTCTTCTTTTATACCCTTTCTTGCCAGCCACGCTGTGGAGTACTTGGACGCGTGTGATGGAGCATTGTCCTGCATGAAAATCATGTTTTTCTTGAAGGATGCAGACTTCTTCCTGTACCACTGCTTGAAGAAGGTGTCTTCCAGAAACTGGCAGTAGGACTGGGAGTTGAGCTTGACTCCATCCTCAACCCGAAAAGGCCCCACAAGCTCATCTTTGATGATACCAGCCAAAACCAGTACTCCACCTCCACCTTGCTGGCGTCTGAGTCGGACTGGAGCTCTCTGCCCTTTACCAATCCAGCCACGGGCCCATCCATCTGGCCCATCAAGACTCACTCTCATTTCATCAGTCCATAAAACCTTAGAAAAATCAGTCTTGAGATATTTCTTGGCCCAGTCTTGACGTTTCAGCTTGTGTGTCTTGTTCAGTGGTGGTCATCTTTCAGGCTTTCTTACCTTGGCCATGTCTCTGAGTATTTCACACCTTGTGCTTTTGGGCACTCCAGTGATGTTGCAGCTCTGAAATATGGCCAAACTGGTGGCAAGTGGCATCTTGGCAGCTGCACGCTTGACTTTTCTCAGTTCATGGGCAGTTATTTTGTGCCTTGGTTTTTCCACACGCTTCTTGCGACCCTGTTGACTACTTTGAATGAAACGCTTGATTGTTCGATGATCACGCTTCAGAAGCTTTGCAATTTTAAGAGTGCTGCATCCCTCTGCAAGATATCTCACTATTTTTGACTTTTCTGAGCCTGTCAAGTCCTTCTTTTGACCCATTTTCCCAAAGGAAAGGAAGTTGCCTAATAATTATGCACACCTGATATAGGGTGTTGATGTCATTAGACCACACCCCTTCTCATTACAGAGATGCACATCACCTAATATGCTTAATTGGTAGTAGGCTTTCGAGCCTATACAGCTTGGAGTAAGACAACATGCATAAAGAGGATGATGTGGTCAAAATACTAATTTGCCTAATAATTCTGCACTCCCTGTAACAAGAGTAATGTGATCTTTTATTTTGCATTTCTATGAATGTAGACAGATCTTGTGATTTATTTTTGCTCCTCTGTTACATTGGAAAAGAAAGATTTTAAAATAAATAAAAAAAAACGTGATAAAAAAGGCTTGTGATAAGATATAAATAAGTAACAAACTAAACAAATCTAGTACGGGAGGAGGAGGGCCAGTAAATAAAAATCCATTAAAAATCTGACATCTATATTGTAAGGTTAGAATATATAGTATAAATATTTTAATATATTTTGATGTTTTTTGTAAGAAAAAAGCTAAATATGTTCAGAAACAAATTACATATGCACACACACAAATATACACACACACGCACACAAAAATACTCACACATACACACGCACAGTCACACACACACACAAACATACTCACACAGGCACGCACATACACACATACACTCACACACACACATGCTCACACAGGCACGCACATACACATACACACATGCACAAACACAAATACACATTCATACACACACATATACACTCACATGCAGACATACTCACACAGGCACACACATACAATACACACATGAACAAACACAAATACAGATACACACGCATATACACACATACACTCACACGCAAACATACTTACAAAGGCACGCACATAAACACACACACATACACTCACACGCAAACATACTCACACAGGCACACACAAATACATTCACACGCAAATATACTCACACAGGCACACACATACACACATGCACAAACAGTATAAACATGCACAAACACAAATTCACATACACATGCACACACTCACACACACAAACATATTGACACAGGCATGGACATACACTCAGACGCAAACATACTCACACGGGCACACACATACACACATGCACAAACGCAAATACACACACAAGTACACACACATATACTGTATATAAGGGACTATTTCAGTGTACAGAAAGGAAGCTTACTAGCATCACTATTCTCATGGAATTCATGCTAATCCAATTATCCTGTTATTTATCTTTCTACTGGCAATATTTGAGAGTTACTGCTGAAGAAGGGATAATGAAGATAATAGAGTGACATTGATGTTGTTGCTGATGAATAGATAAAGAACACTCTAAGAAAACTGATAATAACTACATGATAATATCACATAAACATATCAGATTTATATGCAAGGTCAATTAAGTCTAATCATTATATCAAACTGAAATGAATACAAACATTTATGACACTTGGAAATATAACAAAACTCGTATTTTGTGTAGTTCTTTATTGTTCTGTGCTAGACTTTCCTCACATCCAGAAATGTACTTATTGTGTAAATAAAAACACTAATAGTTACATATTAACACAGAGGGGAAAAAGTTACAAATTACATAAAAAAAGGAAAATGTGTTTATTCAGTAAAGCCATTCAACTGTTGCGAACCTTCTCAACATAGGGCCCTGGTGCAAAAAGTTTTTGGGCTTCCTAAGGTAACTCAGTAATAAGTAATAGTAATAATATACACGCTGCTCTGTATAATTATTTTGATTATTGATAGATTATAGATAGCTTGATAGATAGATAGATAGGTGATTGATAGATAGATATATAAATAATATAGATAGATAATAGCGATAATAATTATATATATATATATATATATATATATATATATATATATACTGTATATATATATATATATATATACTGTAATGATGTATGAATAAATAGAACATATTATGTTATGTAAAGAACATTAAAATATGAAATATTCATATTTTCATGTCAAATTAGCGCAAATGATGCAATCAGGTTTGCGCAAGAGTAAGGTGTTAGGGTTTTTTCCCACTTTTTTCTCCATTGACTTCTATGGGGGAATATGTTATGCACGAAATACTCCAACATCAGATTTTTGTGCTCGTTGGGTTAGAGCGAGAGCAAAAACAGTTTATTTTCAACTCATAATAGGAGCACAACCCGACGAACACAAAAATATTAATTCTAATACAATTAATGCTCGAGCTGGAGCGTTAATTTACACTCCACTTGCAATCTGGCCCCTAGTTTTCTCCGAACTTTCTTACCAAAAATAAAGAATTTAAAAAATGTTTGCATTGTTTCCAGAATCCTAGCAGAGTAGGTTCTGAGTTAATTTTTTAAAATCTGCATAATACACATTTATATGTAAATAAAGTTTACCATTTTACATCTTTAACTTTGATAGTTGTTCTAGGACTTTTTCAAATTGGCATAACGCTTCTGTAAATTTTGAAGAGTACAAGGACACTGACTAATCTAAAAGTAAGTCTTGTAACTTTCTTTCTAATGGCATGGAGAGTCCACAAATCCATTCAATTACTAGTGGGAATTCAACTCCTGGCCACCAGATGGAGGCAAAGAGCACCCCAGCAAAGCCTTAAAGTGAAAGTAAATCCTATCGCTTTACAAACGCTAGGATTTACTATTGAAACAAATAAAGGGGAATTTAATTCATGAAGTATAAGATACTTCATGTAGAAAGCTCCTTTATTTTATTCAATCGACTGCCATTTTTAGCAGCTACAGCAGCCCACGGCTAAAAATTTTTTTACCTAAGAGGTGACGTTTTTGCCTCTTAGCCAATAGTCGTGTGGTAAATCCAGCTTGGCGCCCATGGGAGCCGGTTTTACCGCACTGCTATTGGCTAAGAGGTAAAAACGTCACCTCTTAGGCAAAAATTTTTTTAGCCGTGCTCTGCTGTAGGAGCTAAGTGTGGCGATCGATTGTATCAAATAAAGGCGCTTTCTACATGAAGTATCTTATACTTCATGAATAAAAGTCCCCTTTATTTGTTTCAATAGTAAATCCTAGCGTTTGTAAAATGCTAGGATTTACTTTCACTTTAAGTATCCTCCCATTACCCACAACCGCCAGTCATTTTTTGCCTGCATAACATTGTAGGTAATGTGCAAATAAGATGTCTGAAAAAATCAAGTTGTTAATCCTTTAAAGGGTACTTTTCCCTGCCAGCAAGGATTGTGGTTGTGTAATTCTCTTTAGTAAGAGTAATGGTGTCTTTTAGCAGTTGGAAGACGGCAAAGTGGTCTTTGCTTACCTTCCAACATTTTTGCTACCCCTATATAAAAAACCAGGGTTGGTTACTCTGTTTTTTCTTTATCTACAGGTCTATTCAGTGAGGATTCTGTCACACCTGTTTGCTGTACCAGCCCTACAACGGATCCACAGGTAAGTGCTTTTACCTTCGAGCAGCATTTAGGAGTTCCTTTTTTTTTTTTTTTTTTTTTAAAAAAAGGATACTTATGGGACTGAATATCCATTTTAAAGGTTGGGGATTTATTGGGCAGCAGTTCAGGGCACTGTTCTGTCATGTGAAGGCTTTTTTGTTTTTGGCTATGAGGATTTGTTTGCACAAATATTACCTTTTATTTTGTTTGGGTAATATCTATTTAAGAAAGTTGTTGAACCGCACCTGACTTTTGAATTTGCGATCATGTGACCGTTCAGTTACTTCCTGAGTGCTGAACTGTTTGTTTGTACTGGCTGTTTGGAAGCTAGGATTTTCAAGGAATCAGAGTGTTTTTTCTGCTATAGGATTGTTTTTTCTGCCTGGCGCTTTTCTCTGATGGTGCAGCTTTCTAGGATTTGCAGTTTGAACAGGATTGTTTTATCTGCTGGTGTGGATTGGATTCCTGGTTACAGGTTGGGTGAGTCTCCCCAGCGTGGCTGGGGTGTAGAGGTGCAGGTTTTAATAATTATTTATCTATGCTTAGAATTATATTCTAATGTTTCATATTGAAATTAGAGTATAAGGGAAATAAAAAACTATTTCATTTACTATGGAAGCCGACCCCAAGCTTTCTCTGTCATTTGATAAATGTCTTTATTGTGCTGATGCCCAGGTTATACCTCCTGTGCAATTTTGTTCCCCTTGCCATAATGTTTTTATTATCTAAGGATAAGGATTCCTTATGTGAGCCTTCTTTTTTCTCAAGATAATGGTGTTCAGGTTTTGTCTCAGCTTTCTGCTAACATGCCCCAGTCTTTGACAGATTCACATACAGTGCCCTGCGGTTCCTCTCAGTCAGTCTCTGTTTGCCTTAAGATTTGCTGCGCAGTTGACTTCTGCAGTTTCTGCAGTTATCTAGCAAGGATCATTCCTCTGCAGCTTCTGAGGGCGAGATCTCTGATTCAGAATCTGCAATTCCTAGTACATAAGATTCTGATGAGGTTAATTTTAAATTTAAACTGAAGCGTCTCTTTTTAATTTGAAGGAGATTTTAGCTACTTTGGATAACTCTGCAACTGTTTCAGAGGCCCCTAAAAAGGCTAATAAACTGAATAGAGTTTTTTTTTCAAACCTAAATCTGTGAAGGCTTTTCCTGTTACAGATTGGATGTCTGATATTATATCTCAGGAATGGGAGAAGTCAGGTGTTCCTTTTAACCCTTCTCCTGTGTTTAAAAAGATGTTTCCTGTGGCTGATTCAGTGCGAGATCTGTGGCGCACTGTTCCTAGAGTAGAGGGCGCTATATCTACCTTAGCCAAAAGAACAAGCTATTCCTCTTGAGGAAAGTTCCTCTTTTAGAGACCCTATGGATAAGAAACTGAAAAATGTTTCTTCATTAGGGTTTGCAGTGGCAACCAGTTGCTAGTATTGCGACAATTGCTTGTGCAGCCTTTTATTGGTGTGACTCTTTGTCTGATCTAGTTTCAGAAGAGACTACTATAGAGGAGATCCAGGATAGGATCAAGGCTCTAACGCTGGCTAATACTTTTATCTGTGATGCCAGTATGCAAGTTGTTAGGCTGGGAGCCAAGATTTCTAGTTTTGCGATACTAGCCAGCAAGACCTTTGGTTAAAGATTTGGTCTGGAGATGTGACTTCTAAATCCAAGTTTCTGTCTCTACCTTTTAAAGGGTTAGACTTTATTTGGTCCTGGTCTGGCAGAGATTATTTCCATGGTTACTGATGGAAAGGAAGTTTTTTTACCATAGGATAAGAAGAATAGACCCAGATTTCTAATTTTTGTTCCTTTCGTAACTTCAAGGGACAGAGATGATCACTCTTGTCTTCTAAATCTGACCAGCCCTGGATAAAGGGTAAGCAATCCGAAAGCCTTCCACTGAGGCTAAGTCAGCATGAAGGGGCCGCTCCCGATTCAGTTTTGGATCAGGTAGAGAGCAGGCTTTTCTTTTTTTCAGCAGGCTTGGATTCACGACATTCCAGATCCTTGGGCAGTGGCTTAAACTGCATTAGGGATTTGTCCTCTCTGGGAGTGATTATCCCAGTTCCTCTAGCAGAACAGGGTCTGGGATTTTGTTCAAATCTTTTTTATAGTTCCCAAAGAGGAGGGAACTTTTCGACCCCTTATAGACTTAAAGTCTCTCAACAAGTTTCTCAAGGTCCAGTCCTTCAAAATGGAGACTATTCATTCTATTCTCCCTCTGCTTCAGGAGGGTCAGTTTATGACCACTATAGACCTAAAGGATGCATATCTTCATGTGTCTATCCACAGGGAACATTTCAAGTTCCTGAGGTTCGCTTTTTAGATTGATATTTCCAATTTATAGTCCTGCCTTTCTGCCTCGCCGCTGCTCCTCGAATCTTTATGAAGATTCTAGGGGCTCTTTTGGCTGTGGACAGATCTCTAGGGATTGTGGTGGCTCCTTACCTGGATGATATCTTGGTCCAGGCTTCATCTTTTCAGTTAACAAGATCCCATACAGATTCTCTGTTAGCTATTCTCCACTCTCACGGGTGGAAGGTGAATCTAGACAAAAGTTCTTTGGTGCCGGGGGCGGAGCAAACCAGGCATCTGAACGGTCGCAAACTAAGAGAGCTCTGCTCATACAATCTCTGAATCTAATAATATGACCGTTCAGTATCGCCTAACATGCCACAGAATTATAGCCGATGACTGAGAGGCCAGTGCTGGAGGGTTCAGTGAAGGCTCAGAGACATGAATAGGAGGATCGAAGCGAGCTATCTTTTCTACCGCCACAGCTCTAATACGCCTCTGACGAGGAACGGACATTTTCCATACTATGAGGTGCTTATGGTAAGTGCCGAGTTGGGCACAGCTAACAGTTCTCTAAAAGACGGGTCAGCAACACTCTCTCCATCTGTCTCCTGAGGGCTAATTAGGATTAACTTGGCTACTGGAGAAATATTAGGACAGCTTATTATTAAACATACTGATCTCCTACGCAATAGACAGATGGAGCCGGACTCTTAACAGGGGTAAACTTCCCAACATACCTGAGACAAGCTAAACTGGGACTCCACGCTGTTTAGTACTCTTTACAGTTGGACATTTGCAATTATACTCATCCCCACTATGGAGACACTGATGACTAGCGCTATAAGCGCATTAATCAGCAAGCTTGATACTCATCACTACAATTTAACCCAAGACATCCAATCCGCCTTTAACCCTACGCGGGGAACTTTGGATGTTCCCATCCGTTCTTGAGGCTATGAACTTCCCATATACAGGGACCATGGCTGCTGAGGACAAACCCGCAGAGGCTGGCAGTAAGATGGGTGATAGTTGTGGAGGCCATGTGTGCGATCGCTCTGAGCAAATTCCGGAGGCGCTGGTCTGTAATAGCTCACATTTTGGTTTTACTTTTCTATCTACTGGAGGCGAAATATGCCGGAGTACACCCGGGGTCTGCAACATTCTGCTTCCCCATCGGATGAAAAGTGCCATTTACCAAGGGACTGATTATCCTAAAGATAGCGAAGCAAAACAAATATTGGAGATACTCATTACACCACAATATAAGCCGACAAGACTCAAGGTCTTACCACATGACCCAGTTATCCCTCGGCGATCCCTTGTGGGGGATCTCCTAGCTCTGCAGCCATTACAAAGTATCACCCTGTCGAGACTTGAGCTCCGCAAGACTGGAGTGGGCTAACTTTACTTCCTCAATTTCTACACCTCACGATTACTTGGCCTGGGACTTTAGAATTAGACTAAAGATATAGTTTTTGTCGTCTTTGGTCAATTGCATTTCTTAGCTTAGTATTGTCCTTTATTATCTTTACTGTCTTTAAGGTGGGGAAGATCTCTCAAACTCACTGCACTTTAACTGAGAGCTAATAGATGTTGGTTTTTGGTCATTTCCTATCTATACAGATAATATACCTATTATTAACGTGAGGGACCAATGGTATGACAATTGTATATTTTAAATTTTATTTGGCACCCTCTGTTTACATAAGTCTGTCTGGAAATGTGCTCTCACAATTAGGGGATCTTGTTGCTAATTAACCTACCTTTGTTATTCTCACTTTCAGTTTTTATAGGTAGCTTAGACAAACTTACATGCTGTTTATGTACTAGACCCCTTACTAGAACAGCTCTTTAATGTGACTTTCAATTTTAGTAAATATTTATCTAAATCCCACTTGGGAATTCTTAACACTTTAGAAGTAGGCTGACAGCTTGTAAACTGAGATATAATAATCTGTTTTGTAGTTTTGTGTTCCCCAGGTTCAATGTTGTTTCACATGTTAAAATGTATATGGTAAACACCTTCACTACATATCTTTTATGCATATTAAGTGTTCTTCACCTTGCAAGTATCTCATAGTCACTAGCTACACTAAGAACCAATTATTTTAGCGGTTCCTGACAAAACGCTGAATCCAGACTACCAGGTTCTACTGCATTCTTATAGACAGCTATAATTAATACATTGCCTTCATGGCAGTTGGCTGGTGATATAGACATCTACAAAGCTTTTTCTGTTATGATTTGGTTTGCTTAATCATAGTTGCATAGCAGGCATGTATTCTTTATATAGCTTAACAACTGCATTGATATGTCAGGGGTACTTAAACAATCTGCTATCTAGAGGCTCTTATCATTGACACATATTATAGGCTATTACTAATTTTATGCCAAGGTGGTTCGCTAAATAAGTTAAGGATTACATGCTGCAATATACTCTTCTATTATCCAGTACCTGCTCATTTCAGAAGGGAGAGGATACACATATAACACCTATTAACATGTTTACATGTTTGCACTGAGTGAGAAGGTATTACAAACCCAGTCTTAGTACAGAGAAAAACAAAGCAAGCGGTGCTTACCCCCAGGCAGTATGATGGGCTGCTTTCTTCAGCGATCCTGTCCAGCGCGTCTTCAGCGTGTGCACTGTTCACACTCCTACGGATGCCGATAGGAGCCAGATCCAGACGTCTCGGTCCAATGACGTCAGCAAACTTGAAACATACAGAGAGGTGACCGGTGATCCTCTCTGTATGTTCCAGTCTTAGTACAACTGCAATACCAAATACCTAGTATTAAGGTTAAAATGGAAGCGATTTCCATACGCCTGCCCTTTACTGAACTACTAAATTGTCAACATTACTTTATTAGAGTAACTAGATATACGTTATCCCTTATCAGCAGAGCTTGATTGTTGTTCCTCTCTAAGTTTGAAATGTTGATCCATTTCACCCCAGTTTATTCTCTGCATACTATGATAATCGATCCTACGATTGTATATACTGGTACATAATTCTCCCTTGCTGAAACATATTTACACATAACACTGCCTATTTAAGCTTTAGGATATTCTGGTAAGTTATTGTTACCTCAACATGATTAGTTTCCCCTATACATCCTAGCTTACTTAGAGGAAACACATCTGCAGCTAACTGTCCTTACCCTACTCCAACCTAATTGTATGCTGTCTTTCTACTACTGTAAATGACCATCTTTACTTACAATTTTATGTGATATATGGGGATTGTGTCCTATTTATTTCCGCGTCTCATATCTCAGAAAACACACACTATATCCGCTAAGTTAGTTAGACTGCTTAGACTTTTTGTTTTATATCCAATCATTCATATCTGCAGCTGTGCGGATTCATTACTTAACTGTTAGGTGTTAGCATATAGGACAGTATTTATAGGTAGCCAGGTTATATTTAGTTTGCGACATATTTCCCATAACACTACAGCGTAGAGGCCTTCTTAAAGAGACATTAGATAGTAGGTTTCCCCTTTCAATTGTACATGCTCAGTAGCTGCCCACTATGATAGCTTGAATGACTAGAGCATTATATATAACGCTTCTTGGGCGAGAACCACATATAATGGAGGAGCTTAGTTAACTATACAATGCAGGCTGATGCATGTACTTGTGTCCTAGAATTACTACACCTGTAACTACGATATGATAGCACATGTGACAATCCAAACATTTGGATTCGGGGCTTTCTATAATATTCCTGGTCCTAACATACCTCTACTTGCAAATATTGTTATATTGTATTACTATACCTATATTAGACAAGTTATTATATTCCTCAATTATTATGTTGATAATTATATATTTGTTATTTCTGTTTTGGGCTGCTCATGGTATTACTATCTTTAGGATACTATACTGTTCTTTAACTATACACAACATAGTGGTTGTAATTTTCCACATCCTCTACAACAATATTGGTTGCACCTTCTTTTTGCCCTTAGTATCAGAATACTTATAGAAGATGTAATTCAGCCGCCTATCTACATCTCTAAGACTCCTGCTACTAAGGCCCATTTCTAGTGGAAATCACCCGGCTAACATTTCCCCTACATACCCCCCACGCTATTCCATTACTATACACATTATGGCCCTACACCTAACTAAACGTCTATCCCAGACGACCTATAGTCTATATTGGTGCATTCCCTCATAAGTGATTTCCTAGGAAACTATTCCACAGACCTTATTCTCAGATATACTTAGACCTCCAACAGCCCCCCCCAGATTCATATCATTCATATCTCCTCAGTCTTCACCCCCCCCCTTTTTAGAGCGGCTCTGGCCCGCTGAACATTCCTCCCCCCAATTACTAAGGTTATAAAAGAGGTTCTATATTTGTCCCCAATCATACCTCTCCTCCACACATGAGCCCATATTATCATTTTCAACCCACTTAACACATATCTTCAGACCTATGCGTTTAGACAAACCCCTTTAGCCATTACTAGATACTATATCCCGACTGTCAGTCTGGTTCCTACAACTAGTTAAAACTTTTTATGTTTCACATCTAGAAGTGATGACACCTATTATTTCAATGTCGCTACTTTAGGGCTCTTGACCAAACCCATTCCCTTTTAGGAGAGTTGTGAAGATGTATTCTTTATGTTTGACGTTATGTTTTACCTCAATAAAAAAATATTTTCAAAAAAAAAAGTTCCTTGGTGCCAAGTAACAGGGTATGTTTTCTAAGGATAATCTTAGACTCGGCATCTATGAAGATTTTTTTTAACGGAGGTCAGAAAAGTCAAGCTTCTGGAAGCCTGTCATTCTCTTCAGTCCTCTGTTTATCCACCAGTAGCTGTAAGCATGGAAGTTATTGGTCTCATGGTGGCATCCAAGGACATTATTCTGTTTGCCCGCTTCCATCTGAGACCTCTACAGTTATGTATGCTCAATCAAAGTAGTCCACTCGGATCTCTCTCAGAGGATAGTTTTAGACTCTCCAACAAGGATGTCTCTGTCTTGGTGGATCTCCCAGGACCTTTTGTCTCAGGGCACTTTTTTCTTGAGACCTTCTTAAGAGATTGTGACTATGGATCCCAGCCTGTTAGGCTGGGGAGCACTTTGGGGGTCCCTAAGAGCTCAGGGACTTTTGGAGTCTGCCCTTCCTATAAACAACCTAGAATTGAGAGCAATTCTCTATGCTCAGTATGGCCTCAACTGAGTTTTAGTCCAGTTTATCAGATTTCAATCGGACAACATCTCTTTGGTGGTGTATATCAACCACCAAGGATGAAATCGGAGCATGTTAGCTATGAAGAAGGTGACTCCCATTCTTCAGTGGGCAGAGTCTCACAATTGTCATCTCTCTGCCATTCATATCCCAGGGGTAGACAACTGGGAAGCGGATTACCTGCGCATGCAGACCTTTCATCCAGGGCAATGGGCGCTCAATCAGGAGTTTTCTTGATGTTAACCCTCTAGTGGGGAGTTCCAGAGCTGGATCTGATTGCATCTCATCTAAATGCCAAGCTTCCAAGATATGCAAGCAGCTCTGGTAGACGCCCTGGCAGTGCCATGGGATTTTGGTCTAATTTATCTGTTTCCTCCAGTTGCCCTCCTCCTCGGGTGATAGCTCATATCAAACAGGAGCAGGATTTGGGGATTCTAATAGCTCCAGTGTGGCCTCGTAGAACTTGGTTTGCAGACCTAGGAAGAAATTGCCTCTGAGGAAGGATCTTCTACATCAGGGTTCCTTCCTCCAACCGAACTTAGTCTCTTAGTGTAAGTTTGTTTCTCGCAAGATTTATTATAAGGTATGGTGTAGATACCTTCATTGGTGCGGATCTAGGGGTTTTTCTTGGAGTCAGGTGAGAATTCCCGGTATTCTGACCTTTCTTCAGGAGGGTCTAGAGAAGGATTTATCAGTCAGTACCCTAAAGGGTCAGATTTCAGCTCTGTTGATTCTTCTGCAGAAGCGTCTGGCAATTTTGCCAAATGTTCAATCTTTTGTCCAGGCTTTGGTGTTAGAATTAGACCTGTATTTAGGTCAATTGCTCCTCCTTGGAGTCTTAATCTGGTTCTTAAAGTTCTGCAGCCGGCTTCATTGGAGCCTATGCATTCTATTGATATTTAGTTATTGTCCTGGAAGGTTTTGTTTCTGCTGGCAATTTCTTCTGCCCGTAGAGTTTTGGAACTTTCGACTCTACAGTGTGATTCTCCTTATCTTATTCTTCATGCGGATAAGATGGTTCTCTGTTCTAAATTAGGTTTTCTACCTAAGGTGGTCTCGGAACACAATATTAACCAATAAATTGTTGTTCCTTCATTTTGTCCTAATCCTTCCTCTAAGAAGGAGCAGTTATTGCACAATCTGGATGTTATGCATGCTATAAGGTTCTATTTACAGGCTACGAAAGATTTTTGTCAATCTTCTGCTCTTTTTGTTGTCTTTTCAGATAAATAGAGTGGTCAGAAGGCCACTTCTTCTACTCTCTACTTCTGGTTGAGAAGTGTTATTCGATTGGCTTATGAGACAGCTGGACAGCAGCCTCCAGAGAAAATTACGGCTCACTCCACTAGGGCTGTCGATTCCTCTTGGGCCTTTAAAAATGATGCTTTTGTAAAACAGATTTGCAGGGCGGCCACTTGGTCATCATTGCATACTTTCCCAAGTTTTATACTAATTTTATGTTTTTGCCTCAGCTGAAGCTTCTTTTGGGAGGAAAGTTTTTCAAGCGGTGGTGCCTTCTGTCTAGGTTCACCTTTCTTGTGTATCCCTCCTTTCAATTCTGTGGACTCTAGCTTTGGTATTAGTTCCCACTAGTAATTGAATGGATTTGTGGACTCTCCATGCCATGCTATATAAAGAACATTGGAATGTGCAATATGCGTAACACGCTTCAGGTTGCGCACTGTAGGTCTAATGTGTGTCGGGTTAGTGCATATAAAGAATTGTTATCTTAAGGTGAATTATGTAAATGTTAGACTTACAGTGCAAAACCCGAAGCGTATTACACATAGCTTGCATTCCAATGTTCTTCACATAGAAAGAAATGTTCTTTTTATATGTAAACATATATATATATATATATATATATATATATATATAATAATGTATAATAATATATTTATATAGATTTATATAGAAATATCTATTTAAAATTAAATAACATTTTCCTGTATGTGAAGGACATTGGAATGTGAAATATTAATAACTACGGTGGGGTTAGCGTGCAAGCTATAATTGTTAGTTTTTTTTAATTCTGCACCCTTCATTGAAGTCCATGGGAGAAAAAGTTAACACAGTCAAATTTACGAAGTCCAGAAGTTAGCGCACGTTGGGTTTTTGCGAGTGTGCAAAAGTTTTACTGGAGTAGGAGCAGTAAATTTTATTCCACTTGTAATCTAGCCCACAGCCCTGCAGACTCTGTTGGTGCTTTATAAATAAAGAATAATAATAATAATATTAATAATAATATTCAGATGATACAAACACAGTAATATAATCAGCATAAGGAATATACTTTATATAAGCATATATATTTATATATATATATATATATATATATATATATATATATATATATATAATAATGTATAATATATAGATATTTATATAGATTTATATAGAAATATCTATTTAAAATTAAATAACATTTTCCTGTATGTGAAGGACATTGGAATGTGAAATATTAATAACTACGGTGGGGTTAGCGTGCAAGCTATAATTGTTAGTTTTTTTTAATTCTGCACCCTTCATTGAAGTCCATGGGGAGAAAAAGTTAACACAGTCAAATTTAGGAAGTCCAGAAGTTAGCGCACGTTGGGTTTTTGCGAGTGTGCAAAAGTTTTACTGGAGTAGGAGCAGTAAATTTTATTCCACTTGTAATCTAGCCCACAGCCCTGCAGACTCTGTTGGTGCTTTATAAATAAAGAATAATAATAATAATAATAATATTAATAATAATATTCAGATAATACAAACACAGTAATATAATCAGCATAAGGAATATACTTTATATAAGCATCTGGCAACATTGCGTCAGCATGCTCCATATTTTGGTCATGCTGAATGCAAAACAAAAAAGGGTCAGTTGAAAAAAATACAATAAGCTAAAAGGACACCCTTATTTTTATTAAATGCTTTCTCATGGCCATTTCTGCACCATGGAAGAGCTCTCTGACTCCAGCAAGAGCATTAGTAATATTTCTAGCAGAGAAATCACATTATTGTTGGATACTAATTACCTTCTTTTCTATCATCCTTTGTCTTTTATACAATGGATAGCAACATTTTATAATACACTATGAAGAGGTATGGAACACAAGTTTACTGTTGTTGCATTCTCCTTTCTAGTAAACTAAGGAATTAATTCATATTGAGATGGACAGAGCCTTCTGCCCTCAAGAGCTTCAATAACATGTACCACGCTATAAATAGCATCTGGGTAAAATCCCAACGATTTCTGAAAGGGACAGTCTGCAATAGAATTGTTATTGTTTTGAAAGATAGATAATACCTTTATTACCCATTCCCCAGTTTTGCATAACCAACACTGTTATATTAATATACTTTACCTATGTGATTACCTTGTATCTAAGCACCTTCTGACAGCCCCTTATGACTTTGTATTTATTATCTTTTGATTGCATTTAGTACTGTGTTGTAACTTCCCAGGCGTGATCACATTTATCTATATGGCCCACATAAACTATCAGTCTCCTGTTGTGAAAAGCAAATACAAAAGCATGTGATTAAGAGGCTGTCAATAGAGACTTTGAACCAGGCAGAAATTTAGAGATTTTAATGTTATAAAGTTTATTAATCTAACACAGCTGATCCATGCAGAAATCATGTTTCAATTTTTTTGAGATTTGCTTCTCCAGCTGATATGGGTGGGGGGGGTGATGTTAGTTATAAATCTCTCACATCTCCTGTGAAATACTGTTTGTTCAATACTGCACTTCTGCCACTGGGGGGGGGGGGTTCTTGTGCAACCTCTGCAGGAGTCTAGGAACACATTACTGCAGCTGAAGTCAGAGAGGAAGAAGAATAATGCTGCACCAACATGGTGGATTCCAATAGCAGCACTTGGAAAAATCTGTCTGGGCATCAATGGAGGACTAGCAGGAGCACCCTCAGAAGCATTAGCAGAGGTAAGTACATTAAAGAGGGGCAGACCAGGAGTGTTCTGGTGGTCTAAGCTGAGTTTCTCACCTAAAGACTCTCCAGCCCTTGTGAAATGTTTCATCTCGCTATTTAAAAAATGATGATGTTGTCTCATTGTTTACTCATCTTTCTTTTTTCTTTTCATGTTTTCAAAGTTTTCTTTTCTGGATATAACAACAAATAGGAGGCATCTCATAGTGTATTATAATAGTCAATAAGAAGAGTGTTACAATGATAAATTCCCACTCACATATAAAAAAGCACTATAGACAGTGCTGAAAACTCCAGCTGACTCCTCAGAATTACCCTGTAGGCTCAGATGTGAACAAGATGTATACTGGACTATGGATTTTATATATTATGGGCCAGATTACAAGTGGTGCGCTAAAATTTTTTTTGCTCATGCGCTATTACCACTAAAAGTAAACTTTTAAGTTCGGAGAATTTGCATGCATATTACAAGTTGAAAGTAAAAAGTGCGTGAGTAAAACCCAATGTGCGATAACTTAAGGAATTTTAATATCATGACCACGTTAGCTTCTTCTCTCCTTAAACTTCAATGGAGCAGAGCTTTTAAAATAAAACAACTAACACTTATCGCTTGTGAGCTAACCTGACACTGCATTACACCTACAGCGCTAAACCCAAGGTAGTTATGGATAGCTCTTTCCAGTCAAATACTTTGTCATATACTATATAACTTATAACCCTTATAAATATATATTTCTTTCATGTAATTGGCAAGGGTCCATGAGCTAGTGACGTATGGGATATACAATCCTACCAGGAAGGGCAAAGTTTCCCAAACCTCAATATGCCTATAAATACACCCCTCACCACACCCACAATTCAGTTTTACAAACTTTGCCTCCTATGGAGGTGGTGAAGTAAGTTTGTGCTTGATTTTCTTCTGTGATATGTGCTTCTCAGCATTTTGAAGCCCGATTCCTCTCAGAGTACAGTGTTTGTCAGAGGGATGTGAAGAGAGTATCACCTATTGATTCTATGTTTTTCCTCACGGGAAATATCATCCTTGGCACGAGAATTTTTTTGGCACGAAGGTACGTTTGGTGATGCAAATTCATAATTTCCGGCGTCTTAGTTGACGCCAGGTTTCCTTGCACAAGGTTGCATCTGCCATGACGCGAGTTGCATCATTTCCGGATGTTGTTAGTGCCAAAAAATTTCATTTTGCGATGTGCGTCATACTTGGCGCCAAATAATTTAATTATTTAAACCCCACTTCCTATATGCCTCTTTCCTTTTTTATGCTCAAAGGGCTATGCTGTTTGCATATTTTTTCCATTCCTGAAACTGCCATATAAGGAAATTGATCATTTTGCTTTATATTTTGTTTTTTTCTCTTACATTTGCAAGATGTCAATCTGATCCTGTCTCAGAAACAACAGTTGGAACCCTGCTGCCTGTTAACAGTTCTACCAAAGCTAAGTGTATCTGTTGTAAGTTAGCAGAGATTATATCTCCAGCTATAGTATGTAATAGTTGTCATGATTAGCTTTTACATGCAGAGAATGTATCCATCAGTACTAGTACAATGCCTGTTGTTCCTTCAACATCTAATGTACATGATATTCCTGTGAATATAAAATATTTTATTGCTGATGCAATTCAGAAAGCTTTGTCTGCTATTCCGCCTTCTAATAAATGTAAAAGGTCTTTTAAAACTTTTCATAAGGTTGATGAAATTTCAAATGACCAACAACATACTGAATTATCTTCCTCTGATGAGGATCTATCTGGTTCAGAAGATCCTACCTCAGATATTGACACTGAAAAATCTGCTTATCTCTTTAATATGGAGCATATTTGTTCCTTGTTAAAAGAGGTGTTGATTACTTGATATTGAGGAAACTAGTCCTTTTGATACTAAAACTAGTAAATCTATAAATTCTGTTTATAAACCTCTTGTGGTTATTCCAGAGGTTTTTCTAGTTCCTGATGCTATTTCTGATATGATTTCAAAGGATTGGAATAGGCCTGGTACTTCTTTTATTCCTTCTTCTAGGTTTAAAAAGTTGTATCCTTTGCCAGCAGTTAGGTTGGAGTTTTGGGAAAAAATCCCCAAAGTTGATGGGGCTATTTCTACTCTTGCCAAACGTACTACTATTCCTATGGAAGGTAGTACTTTTTTAAGGACCCTTTAGATAGAATCTTATCTAAGGAAAGCTTATTTATTTTCTGGCTATATTCTTAGGCCTGCTATATCCATAGCTGATGTTGCAGCTGCATCAAATTTTTGGTTGGAAAGCTCAGCACAACAGGAAACAGATTTGGATTTGTCTAGCATTGTTCGCTTGCTTCAACATACTAATCATTTTATCTGTGATGCTATTTTTGATATCATCAATATTGATGTTAAATATATGTCTTTAGCTATTTTAGCTAGAAGAGCTTTGTGGCTTAAATATTGCAATGCTGACATGGAGGTCCATTTATCAAGCTCTGAATGGAGCTTGAGGGCCTGTGTTTCTGGTGAGCCTGCAGGATCACCAGAAACAGCAGTTATGAAGCAGTAGTCTAAAGACCGCTGCTCCATGACCCTGTCCGCCTGCCACAATTCAACCTGATCGAGTTTGATCGGGTTGATTGACACCCCCCTGCTGGCGGCCGATTAGCAGGGGGCGGCGTTGCACCAGCAGCTCACAAGAGCTGCTGGTGCAATGCTGAATACAGAGAGCATATTGCTCTCCGCATTCAGCGAGGTCTGTTGGACCTGATCCGCACTGTCGGAACAGGTCCGACAGACCTTTGATGAATAGGTCTCATGGTATCTAAGTCTAGATTACTATTTCTTTTTTTCAAGGGTAACAATTTATTTGGTTCTCAGTTGGATTCAATTATTTCAACTGTCACTGGGGGAAGGGAGTTTTTTTACCTCAGGATAAAAGATCTAAGGGTAAATCTAAAGCATCTAATCATTTTCGTTCTTTTCAAAAGAATAATTAAAAGAAAACCAATCCTTCCCCCAAAGAATCTGGTTCCAATTGGTAGCCTTCTTCAAGTTGGAATAAATCCAAGCCTTTTAAGAAATCAAAGCCAGCCCCCAAGTCCGCATGAAGGGGCAGCCCTCATTCCAGCTCAGCTGGTGGGGGCAGATTAAATAAAAATTCAATGAGGCCAGTTCTAGATCTGAAAATCTTGAATCATTTTGTAAGAGTGCCAACTTTCAAAATGGTGACTATAAGGACTATATGGCCTTTTGTTCAGCAAGGTCATTAAATGTCCACGATAGACTTACAGGATGCATATCTTCATATTCCGATTCATCCAGACCACTATCGGTTTCTGAGATTTTCTTTTCTAGTCAAGCATTACCAATTTGTCGCTCTTCCATTTGGCCTAGTGAAAGCTCTAAGAATTTTTTCAAAGGTTCTCGGTGCCCTACTCTCTGTAATCAGAGAACAGGGTATTGCGGTGTTTCCTTATTTGGACAATATCTTGGTACTAGCTCAGTCTTTACATTCTGCAGAATCTCACACAAATCAACTATTGTTGTTTCTTCAAAGACATGGTTGGAGGACCAATTTACCAAAAAGTTCCTTGATTCATCAGACAAGGGTCACCTTCTTAGGTTTCCAGATAGATTCAGTGTCCATGACTCTGTCTCTAACAGACAAGAGATGAATACAATTGGTTTCAGCTTGTCGAAACCTTCAGTATCAATCATTCCCTTCAGTGGCTATGTGCATGAAAGTTTTAGGTCTCATGACTGCAGCATCGAATGCGATCCCCTTTGCTCGTTTTCATATGAGATTTCTTCAGCTTTGTATGCTGAATCAATGGTGCAGTGATTATACAAGGATATCACAATTAATATCCTTAAATCCCAATGTTCGACTCTCTCCAACTTGGGGGTTAGGTCACCATTGTATAGCTCAAGGGGACTTTTTTGTTCATCCAACCTGGACTGTAATCACAACAGATGCATGTCTTTCAGGTTGGGGAGCTGTCTGGGGTTCTCTGACAGCACAAGGGGTTTGGAAATCTCAAGAGGCAAGGTTACCAATCAATATTTTAGAACTCCGTGCTATTTTCAGGGCTTTTCAGGTTTGGCCTCTGTTGAAGAGAGAACCAATCATTTGTTTTCAGACGGACAATATCACAACTGTGGCATATGTCAATCATCAGGGTGGGACTCACAGTCCCCTAGCTATGAAAGAAGTATCTTGGATACTTTCTTGGGCGGAATCCAGCTCTTGTCTAATTTCTGTGGTACATATCCCAGGTGTAGACATATGGGAAGCGGATTATCTCAGCCGTCCGACTTTACATCCGGGGGAGTGGTCTCTCCATCCAGATGTGTTTTTTCAGATTGTTCAGATGTGGGGTCTTCCAGAAATAGATCTGAGGGATTCTCAAATAAACAAGAAACTTCCCAGGTACTTGTCCAGGTCCAGGGATCCTCAGGTGGAGTTGGTGGATGCATTAGCAGTTCCTTGGTTTTACCAACCTGCTTATATCTTCCCGCCTCTAGTTCTTCTTCCAAGAGTGATCTCCAAGATCATCATATAACAATCGTTTTAGTTTCTGGTAGCACCAGCATGGCCTCACAGGTTTTGGTATGCGGATCTTGTCCGGATGTCCAGTTGCCAACCTTGACCACTTCCTTTAAGACCAGATCTTCTGTCTCAAGAACCGTTTTTCCATCAGGATCTCAAATCGTTAAATTTGAAGGTATGGAAATTAAACACATAGGCCTAGATTTGGAGTTTGGCGGTAAAAGGGCTGTTAATGCTCCGCGGGCTTTTTTCTGGCCGCACCATAAAATTAACTCTGGTATCGAGAGTTCAAACAAATGCTGCGTTAGGCTCCAAAAAAGGAGCGTAGAGCATTTGTACCGCAAATGCAACTCTCGATACCAGAGTTGCTTACGGACGCGGCCAGCCTCAAAAACGTGCTCGTGCACGATTCTCCCATAGGAAACAATGGAACTGTTTGAGCTGAAAAAAAACCTAACACCTGCAAAAAAGCAGCGTTCAGCTCCTAACGCAGCCCCATTGTTTCCTATGGGGAAACACTTCCTACGTCTGCACCTAACACTCTAACATGTACCCCGAGTCTAAACACCCTAACCTTACACTTATTAACCCCTAATCTGCCGCCCCCGCTATCGCTGACCCCTGCATTTTTTTTTAACCCCTAATCTGCCGCTCCGTAAACCGCCGCCACCTACGTTATCCCTATGTACCCCTAATCTGCTGCCCTAACATCGCCGACCCCTATATTATATTTATTAACCCCTAATCTGCCCCCACAACGTCGCCGACACCTGCCTACACTTATTAACCCCTAATCTGCCGAGCGGACCTGAGCGCTACTATAATAAAGTTATTAACCCCTAATCCGCCTCACTAACCCTATCATAAATAGTATTAACCCCTAATCTGCCCTCCCTAACATCGCCGACACCTAACTTCAATTATTAACCCCTCATCTGACGACCGGAGCTCACCGCTATTCTAATAAATGTATTAACCCCTAAAGCTAAGTCTAACCCTAACACTAACACCCCCCTAACTTAAATATAATTTACATCTAACGAAATAAATTAACTCTTATTAAATAAATGATTCCTATTTAAAGCTAAATACTTACCTGTAAAATAAATCCTAATATAGCTACAATATAAATTATAATTATATTATAGCTATTTTAGGATTAATATTTATTTTACAGGCAACTTTGTAATTATTTTAACCAGGTACAATAGCTATTAAATAGTTAAGAACTATTTAATAGTTACCTAGTTAAAATAATAAAAAATTTACCTGTAAAATAAATCCTAACCTAAGATATAATTAAACCTAACACTACCCTAGCAATAAAATAATTAAATAAACTACCTACAATTACCTACAATTAACCTAACACTACACTATCAATAAATTAATTAAACACAATTCCTACAAATAAATACAATTAAATAAACTAGCTAAAGTACAAAAAATAAAAAAGAACTAAGTTACAAAAAATAAAAAAATATTTACAAACATAAGAAAAATATTACAACAATTTTAAACTAATTACACCTACTCTAAGCCCCCTAATAAAATAACAAAGCCCCCCAAAATAAAAAATTCCCTACCCTATTCTAAATTAAAAAAGGTAAAAGCTCTTTTACCTTACCAGCCCTGAACAGGGCCCTTTGCGGGGCATGCCCCAAGAATTTCAGCTCTTTTGCCTGTAAAAGAATAAATACAATACCCCCCCCAACATTACAACCCACCACCCACATACCCCTAATCTAACCCAAACCCCCCTTAAATAAACCTAACACTAAGCCCCTGAAGATCTTCCTACCTTGTCTTCACCATCCAGGTTCACCGATCCGTCCTGAAGAGCTCCTCCGATGTCCTGATCCAAGCCCAAGCGGGGGCTGAAGAGGTCCATGATCCGGTCAAAGTCTTCATCCAAGCGGGGCAGAAGAGGATCTTCCATCCGATTGAAGTCATCATCCAGGCGGCATCTTCTATGGTCTTCCATCCGGAGCGAAGCGGCAGGATCCTGAAGACCTCCAGCGCGGAACATCCATCCGGACCGACGACTGAACGACGAATGACTGTTCCTTTAAGGGACGTCATCCAAGATGGCGTCCCTCGAATTCCGATTGGCTGATAGGATTCTATCAGCCAATCGGAATTAAGGTAGGAATTTTCTGATTGGCTGAAGGAATCAGCCAATCAGAATCTAGTTCAATCCGATTGGCTGATCCAATCAGCCAATCAGATTGAGCTTGCATTCTATTGGCTGTTCCGATCATGTTAGGTTAATTGTAGGTAATTGTAGGTAGTTTATTTAATTATTTTATTGATAGGGTAGTGTTAGGTTTAATTATATCTTAGGTTAGGATTTATTTTACAGGTAAATTTTTTATTATTTTAACTAGGTAACTATTAAATAGTTCTTAACTATTTAATAGCTATTGTACCTGGTTAAAATAATTACAAAGTTGCCTGTAAAATAAATATTAATCCTAAAATAGCTATAATATAATTATAATTTATATTGTAGCTATATTAGGATTTATTTTACAGGTAAGTATTTAGCTTTAAATAGGAATCATTTATTTAATAAGAGTTAATTTATTTCGTTAGATGTAAATTATATTTAAGTTAGGGGGGTGTTAGTGTTAGGGTTAGACTTAGCTTTAGGGGTTAATACATTTATTAGAATAGCGGTGAGCTCCGGTCGTCAGATTAGGGGTTAATAATTGAAGTTAGGTGTCGGCGATGTTAGGGAGGGCAGATTAGGGGTTAATACTATTTATGATAGGGTTAGTGAGGCGGATTAGGGGTTAATAACTTTATTATAGTAGCGCTCAGGTCCGCTCGGCAGATTAGGAGTTAATAAGTGTAGGCAGGTGTCGGCGACGTTGTGGGGGGCAGATTAGGGGTTAATAAATATAATATAGGGGTCGGCGATGTTAGGGCAGCAGATTAGGGGTACATAGGGATAACGTAGGTGGCGGCGCTTTGCGGTCGGAAGATTAGGGGTTAATTATTTTAAGTAGCTGGCGGCGATGTTGTGGGGGGCAGGTTAGGGGTTAATAAATGTAATACAGGGGTCGGCGGGGTTAGGGGCAGCAGATTAGGGGTACATAAGTATAACGTAGGTGGCGGTCGGCAGATTAGGGGTTAAAAATTTTAATCGAGTGGCGGCGATGTGGGGGGAGCTCGGTTTAGGGGTACATAGGTAGTTTATGGGTGTTAGTGTACTTTAGGGTACAGTAGTTAAGAGCTTTATGAACCGGCGTTAGCCAGAAAGCTCTTAACTCCTGCTATTTTCAGGCGGCTGGAATTTTGTCGTTAGAGCTCTAACGCTCACTTCAGAAACGACTCTAAATACCAGCGTTAGAAAGATCCCATTGAAAACATAGGATACGCAAATGGGTAGGGGGATCTGCGGTATGGAAAAGTCACGGCTGAAAAGTGAGCGTTAGACCCTTTAATCACTGACTCCAAATACCAGCGGGTGGCCAAAACCAGCGTTAGGAGCCTCTAACGCTGGTTTTGACGGCTACCGCCGAACTCCAAATCTAGGCCATAGTGCTTAGTCATAGAGGTTTCTCTGACTCAGTGATTGATACTATGTTACAGGCTCGTAAATCTGTTTCTAGGAAGATTTATTATTGAGTTTGGAAGACTTATATTTCATGGTGTTCTTCTCATAAATTCTCCTGGCATTCTTTTAGAATTTCTAGAATTTTACAGTTTCTGCAGGATGGTTTGGATAAAGGTTTGTCTGCAAGTTCCTTGAAGGGACAAATCTCTGCTCTTTCTCTTTTATTTCACAGAAAGATTACTAAGCTTCCTGAAATTCATTGTTTTGTGCAGACTTTGGTCCATATCAAGCCTGTCATTAAATCAATCTCTCCTCCTTGGAGTCTTAATTTGGTTTTGAAGGCTTTACAGGCTCCTCCTTTTGAGCCTATGCATACTTTGGATATTAAACTACTTTCTTGGAAAATGTTGTTTCTTTTGGCTATCTCCTCTGATAGAAGAGTTTCCGAGTTATCTGCTCTTTCTTGTGAGTCTCCTTTTCTGATTTGATAAGGCAGTTTTGCAGACTTCATTTAAGTTTTTACCTAAAGATGTGAATTCTAACAACATTAATAGGGGAATTGTTGTTCCTTCTTTGTGTCCTAATCCTAAAAATTCTTTGGAGAGATCCTTACATTCTCTGGATGTTGTAAGAGCTTTGGAATATTATGTTGAAGCTACTAAAGATTTCAGGAAGACTTCTAGTCTATTTGTTGTCTTTTCTGGTCCTAGGAAACGTCAGAAAGCTTCTGCCATTTCCTTGGCATCCTGGTTAAAGCTTTTGATTCATCAGGCTTATTTGGAGTCGGGTCAGGCCCCATCTCAGAGAATCACAGCTCATTCTACTAGATCAGTTTGCTTTTAAGAATGAAGCTTCAGTTGATCAGATTTGCAAAGCAGCAACTTGGTCTTCTTTGCATACATTTACTAAATTCTACCGTTTTGATGTATTTGCTTCTTTGGAAGCAGTTTTTGGTAGAAACGTTCTTCAGGCAGCTGTTTCAGTTTGATTCCTCTGCTTTTGTTTTAAGTTTTTTCTTTTCAATTATGAGAAAAACTTACTTTTTTGGATTTAGATTAATTTTTTTTCAGTAGCAAATGTTTTTTATTTTTATCCCTCCCTCTCTAGTGACTCTTCTGTGGAGTACCACATCTTGGGTATTACTATCCCATAAGTCACTAGCTCATGGACGCTTGCCAATTACATGAAAGAAAACATAATTTATGTAAGAACTTACCTGATAAATTAATTTCTTTCATATTGGCAAGAGTCCATGAGACCCACCCTTTTTATGGTGGTTATGTTTTTTTTTGTATAAAGCACAATTATATTTCCAGTTCATTTTTTTGATGCATTTACTCCTTTTTCTATCACCCCACTACTTGGCTATTCGTTAAACTGAATTGTGGGTGTGGTGAGGGGTGTATTTATAGGCATTTTGAGGTTTGGGAAACTTTGCCCCTCCTTGTAGGATTGTATATCCCATACGTCACTAGCTCATGGACTCTTGCCAATATGAAAGAAATTAATTTATAAGGTAAGTTCTTAGATAAATTATGTTATTTTTAATATTTATATTAATAAATTTAGTCGGATAGTGTATATATCAGAGTAACATTTTATTTTAATGTACTTAAGTTGTGCTCGCTGCAACTTTTTTTTACCCCTTTACGTTAGGTCTTCAGTTGCGCTAACCCATCAAGCGCAAATTTTATTTGTGCTTGAGTGCAATCATTTACTTTCAACTTGTAACACTCGTACAAGTTTGTGAGGTTTCAATATAGCTTATCACCACCAGCGCTAACTTTGGCACTCCACTTGTAATGTCACCCTATATGTGAAATTTAAATGGACAGTCAAGGCCAAAAAAAACTTTTATTTTTCAAATAGGGCATGTAATTTTAAACAACTTTCCAATTTACTTTTATCAACAATTTTGCTTTGTTCTCTTGGTATTCTAGTTGAGAGCAAACCTAGGAAGGCTCATATGATAATTTCTAAGCCCTTGAAGGCCGCCTCTAATCACATGCTTTTGTATTTGCTTTTCACAACAGGGGAGAGTAGTTCAGGTAAACCATATAGATAGCATTGTGATCACGCCCGTGGGTTGTGGCAGACACTGCACTAATTGGCTAAAATGCAATTCAATAGATAATAACTAAAAGTCATGTGATTAGGGGCGGTCTGGAGATGCTTAGATACAAGATAGTCACAGCAGTAAAAAGTGTATTAATATAACTGTGTTGGTTATGCAAAACTGGGGAATGGGTAATAAAGGGATTATCTATCTTTTTAAACAACAAAAATTCTGGTGTTGACTGTCCCTTTAAATGATGGGTCTAGAGATTATGAGGTGAGCACCCCTAGTTATTGCTTTTATCTTTTCTGGATATGTTTGATTGGACTGTTTTATAGAGGATGTATTTCTGTTTTAATTTGCTTGTTCTGTAAGGTTTTGAAGACATTTCCTGTTCAGTAGAATTTGTTCTATCGGACTAAAAAAGTGATTGGATAGATTATGTTCTATAGATGATAATTGAGAAAGACTAGCAACTCACATCTGTGACATGGGACGTGTAAAAAGCTCTTTGAATTCCAGTGTATAACATTGTATTTTTTTTTTTTCATGAGATATTTGTTTCACTTATGAGTTTTATTGAATCTAGTCTTTATTTTATTTTATATTTCTCCTCTTTTGAATCTTTCACCATTTCCTACCCTTACATTTCACTGCAAATAGCCAAACATTACTCTCTGTCGTTTCATTCTTTATTGTTCAATATTTGTCACACATTTTCCTCAGGCACTAAATATATTTTCTCTCCTATGTAAAATAAAACTTAAAGGGATAGAAAAGTCAAAATTAAGCTTGTATGATTCAGATAGAGCATGTAATTTTAAGACACTTTTAAAAGTCACTTCTATTTTCGATTGTGCTTTGTTCTCTTGGTATCTCTTGTTGAATAATAATACGCACATATCCTACACTAGTGGGAGCTGCTGCTAATTAGTGCCTGCACACATTTGTCTTTTGTTATTGGCTGACTCAATGTGTTTATCTTGCCATCAATAGTGCAATGATGTTCCTTCAGCAAAGGATAACAAGAGAACAAAGCAAAATTTGTTAATGGAATTAAATTCGAAAATTGTTTAAGAGTGTATGTTCTATCCAAATCATGAAAGAAAATGTTGGGGTTTCCTGTCTTTTTAATTGGACTAGATAAAATATGAAATTTTAAACAACTTTTCTATTTTCATTTATATCAATTTTGCTTATTTCACTTGGTATCGTTTGTTAAAGAGTAATTATAGGTGAGCTTGGGAGCGTGCATGTGTCTTAAGCCTTCTGACAGCAGTGTTTGCAACTATGTATACCATTGCTATAAACAACATGTTGCAAACACTGCTGGCACAGGTTTCCAAAGATCATCTGCTGTGCAGACGAGGTTCACTATCATAAACCTTGTCTGCCCGGCTTTGGGAAATCTGCTGCCCAGACTGAACATTGCACAAGCCTCTTTTAGATGGTGGAGAGGTTAAGTAGCAGCAGCCTAAAGACCACAGCTACTTAACTCTCAGTTCAGGCTCGCCTTCTGCAAGCCTGAAATGCTGTGGTTCAGAAGCTGCCTTCACAGCTTAACAAATGGAGCCCATTGTCAGGGTATCTGTGAAGATTATTAAATGATATATAATACAGTATATATATATAATATATATATATATATATATATATATATATACATATATATATATATATATATATACAGTATATATATATATATATATATATATATACAAATATCCAGACAGGTGCACTCACTGTGACATAAGACATCCGCCGGGGTGCTGCGCTGAAAACATATAGCAATATCCGTTCAACCCCTCAAGGTAGAAAAACGCTTCACTCTCCGGTCTCTTTCAAAATCCTTTATTAAGTATCCAGCATCATATGACAAAATTCCCAAACGTTTCGATACCAATTGGTATCTTTTTCAATGGGTAATCAGAACATATCTATCCCAAAAGAAGATTCTTTTGGGATAGATATGTTCTGATTACCCATTGAAAAAGATACCAATTGGTATCGAAACGTTTGGGAATTTTGTCATATGATGCTGGATACTTAATAAAGGATTTTGAAAGAGACCGGAGTGAAGCGTTTTTCTACCTTGAGGGGTTGAACGGATATTGCTATATATATATATATATATACAGTATATATATATATAATATATATATATATATATATTATATATATATATATATATATTATTTAATATATATGGTTGTTAAGACCACAGGATTCATTATAAATGAAACTGGTTACAGCAGTTGTATTTACTCTGCCAAATGATTCATGGCTGTGTAAACCAGCCCCCCTCTCTCATTCATCAATGAAATTGTTTGCATAGTTATTTCAGAAAGAACAAATGCTTATACTGTTGTATAAATAAAACCAGTGGGCTACTTCAAAGTGAATATAAGCATGATGGAGCCTCAGAGGTGTATGCCCATATATGGGCTTCCTGCCCAAGATGGGTAATGAACTCACAGGCCCCCTGTGGGGAATAGACGGTCCGTCTGTGGGAATGGTTGAATCTACAAACATGTTCAAGGAATTGTAGCTTTTACCATCTACATGTTAAATGATCCCCTGTTAAACTACATACACATCCTGCCCAACTATGTGTTGCTTGGAAGCATAGAAGCCAAGAATTAAGATTTCAAAATATCTTAACCTATATACTTTTGATAACAAATTATCTATATAATCTTCATGTAGTTAAGATACTCAAATGAATATGTGTGTATATATTCAGACACATATTAAATATGAACATAAAAATCTGGGAGATAGTCTATGCCTAAGAAGGGTAATATTGGAAGCTGAAAACCTAAGAATCCAGATTTCAACATGTCTTAACCTATGTATTATTGAAAACATAGAAGTCTTAAGGATCCGAAGTTTGGACAAATCATATATATAGTTTTCAAACATTAAATATGTGCCTCCGACTATTAAATAATAGATGCAAATAAATTGATATGAAATTGTCTGTTCGTATAATATTAATTGTGAATGTCTGCTAAATGAAAAATATAAATAACCTATTATTTTTATTTTTCATGCATCTAACAAATACACTTGTGTTTGTCCCATGAATTGTGTCGTATGTTTTACACACTCAGAAAGAGGTGTACTGAATGTGAAATATGCTGTGTTTTTATATGAATATAAGAAAATAATCAAATGCAACTTTAAATGGATTTTAAGATAATAATAATATAATGTTAGAAATAATACTGATGTTTCATATTAAAATAATCAGGAAAAATGACAAAATATGATCCATGTATATTAAACATATGACCAGATAGGTTTATTAATATAAAGAAATAGTGTATTTGATAAACATTTTATAGATTAGATAATTGAACTGCAGCAATATTTGAATGAAACTGATTGTCTCTGCTGCCCCTGATGGCCTAAATCCAGTATTACAGCCAAAAGGCATTTGGCTGTTGAAAATTAAATTTCCCAGTAGCCAATCAGAGAAAAGCCTGTATCCAAATCTATCGAATGATTAAGAAGTGAGGAGAAGTTTTGTCTCAGACAAAAACTCCCTGCACAGAGAGAGAGGATCTTGGTGAAAACATTTTTGGTTGGTAACTACTTTTGCAATCCTGCTTGCTGCCATCTTTGCTTATAGAAGGATCAGTGTGCGAACACAATTTTCTGTAGGACAAACACGTTGGGACACTCTTTGTGGATAAGAGACTATTAAGATTAATTCTCTTACAAATGTGCATAATTCCTCTAAACATATGACGATAGACATATTTGGATATTAACTGAATTCTCAAACTGGTGACCTGATAAAGTATCAATAAGCACATTCATTGTTGCTGCAGTCTAATTGAAGCTGATAAATTTAAAGTGGAAGTTTGTATTTTAGACTCATATTCACAGTCCTGTGTAGTTTTAAGCTAGTTTTTTGTATGCTAAGTAATTTATTTTAGCTCAGATAAATTAGCATATAATTTGGTTGTTTGCATTAATAATATATAATTGGAGTTATATAGGATCAATTGTAGGCTAAGTAGCTTAAGTATATTGTCTGGAAGTTAACAAACCATACCTTGGTATTTTATTGTGATATTTAAATGCAACTCTGATTTGGGAGATTATTGTGAATAAGGTAATTTTTATGATCTTTGTTTAGCATTTTATAACAGCATAAACGTGTATAGTTTGTTTCATAACCTGGTTCCTATAAATATAATTCAATATGTCTATAAATTTTAACTAATATAAAGAATTTACGTTAATTTTAAATTGTTTTGTATGTACATTTTATTGGGGGTTTGTTTTAAATAATAATATTAAATATATTGTATTATAACCCAAGTATATATTGACACCATAGAGTGCTAAAAACCTACTTAGATATAATCTTCAAAGAGCAATGTTTTACATACACTGAAGAAATATGGTACAATATATCACTGCTATTTTTACATTTTGTATCCAAAATTGCAGAATACATTTCCCCCAGACAGCTAGAAGCCACTCTTGGACTTCTGAACATATTAAGGCGACTCAACAGGGAGGATATTGCTCGGGCCACTTTTGGGCCTTTAGAAACATGTAAAGGTTACTGTGGATATTATCATAGTAAATACCAATTTTAAGTTATAGAGGCAACTTTTGGACCTCTAGAAACTATAAAATGTAACATTAGAAGACTTTTTATATAAGTTGCTGCAGTGAATGCCATACTCTCTAGAAACATGTTTAATCCAAGAGAGCTTCTCTCCCTTTCAAATAAAATAAGCATAATAACAATGTAACCTCCTAATGACACATATCAGCCTCTCTTGGACTGCTGGATGTAGCAATTCACTAGTAGAGGATAATTGTGGGTGAGGAATATTTATAGGACCACTTTTGGGTCCTGGGAAAATGTAAGAACTGCTATAAATGTCATCATATTAACTCTTTGAGTGCTAATGACGGCTCTGAGCCATCACAGAGTTTCCCACTCTGGTGCTAATAACGGCTCAGAGCCGTCACTAACACTCTCCCACCTTGAGGGAGATTTGGGGGTGCACTGTCAACCGGTCCTACCCCAGCGATCGTGCCTGTAGAGTGACAGGCATCGCTGGGGCATCACGTTTTGTGCGGTGACGTCACGCGCAATGACTTGATGATGTCACCCCGCAATTTTATTAACAATTTGTCAATACAAAGTATAGGTAAAGGGGGCATGCTGCTTAGAAGCCTGTATCTCAGGCATCTAAGCAGCTACAGACCCCCAAGACCCACCATTGGAAAGGTAATCGCCTAACATTTCCAATGTAAGTCTTGGGGAAAAAAAAAGTTAAAACATTTTTTTTCACAAAATTAAAAAATACTAAAATAAATTAAATCAGCTTAGCACCCAGGTGGAAAAGTGCTTAGCACTCAAAGGGTTAAGGAACACTTTTAAATTACAAAGGCTTCTTCTGGACCGCTCGTAACTATAACACTTAACAATTATTGAACATTATCTGGAATTAAGCTAGTGGATATTCAAATGAACTGATGTTACTAATAACATTCTAAATTTCTATAGTAAGGGAAAAATTAAATGGAAAGGGCCACTTTTGGACCCAATATCACATGTAATCTTATTGAATCCACTTCATGTATGATAACAATTGAGGTAACAACAAAAAAGCCATACATTCACATGACTTAGGTGACAAATTAATAGTGCGTACATATAGAGGTGGCAATAGAATATCCATTGAAATACATACAAACAGGTCCTGTGGTGGCCATATTAAAGTACTTCTGAGTAATAGATCTAAAAAGCAATATGACATGGTGGTACTATTAAGCTACTAGATCAAAACATTATGGTCGTGACATGTTAGCAAATACCTACTAGTAGCATACTGCACTGTGTGGATGCCACAAAAGATAAAAGTAAATATAAGTCACCCCAAACAATAGCTCTTAGCCTATAAAATAGTGAGAACTGTATATATTAAACCCAAATTATCTAATTGTTTAATCATGATGAACTCATCATCCTCCTCAATGTCAGAGGCCTCTCTTGGACCTCAATAATACACTTACAGATACAATTAAAAGGGAGGGGGTTTATAGCTATAGTAAGGGGAAAACTAAATGGAAAGGGCCACTTTTGGACCCGATATAGAGTGTGGTCTTATTAAATCCACTTCATGTATAATAAAATGTAAAGTACAATTACGCAGAGTTACATGTAGCTTAATCTATAGGATAGAAAAACTAAGAATACTGCCTCCTGAATACAGAAGTCTGTACCAAAACTTTAATATGAGCAATGGGTAACCATCTCGAAAGCACAACGGTACTATATGAGAACTTAAGAGTATATTAGGAGTTGCATTCAAGAGCCATCCCAGGAAAAGGCTGAGAGATTAAACTAACATTTCTCACATATACATGAGTAATATATGGTTGTTGAAGAGTGTGCTAAGTGACTCCACAATAATAGCATCTCTACACTTCTAGGTGCAAAGAACAGATCTGTGGCATATTACCAAAATGGCGATTAGGTAGGACATAATGCCAAACATGTATGACCAGCCAGAGGGAAACCTTTCCAAGGGAGGTCTGCATAACATACGGTAAGCATTGAGCCCTGCTTTCCTCTTCAAAACCACAAAGCTACAATTTAAATCCGTCACCATTCAGAGAAGGGTTACTCAGTATTGGAAGCTTAAGCTGATCCATAAGGGCTGTAGATGAATCCCAGTTGTAGGGCCTAGACGCAAACATACAAGCCTCTCAGCATTCAGGTTCCCCATCGGTTTCACCACGGCATCCCATTCCCTCTCCAGAGAGTCGGCCGCATCTCCCCAGACAGGAATCAAGGTAGGAGGCAAGGATATTCTACAGGTACCTGACTGCACACGAGTATGATCTCTCATAGCAGGGAACTTGGTCGCCCCTTTCTGAGATTCAAGAACGTCCACCTCAGCGTGAGTACACTCCATGTGGGACAAAAGGTGGTCAAATCTATTACACATTGCGCGCTCAAAGTCACTCATCAGTTTCTGCATAACTGCATACATATCCTCCATTTTCGAGATTGTGGACAACACTGGAGCAGAATGTCCACAAAATTTGTAACGTAACATTGATGTTGTAATACGGCAGAGACCCGAAGGCACTCTACCAGGGGTCGATGGATGCCACAAACCTCAGTAGACGCTCTGATGTTCTGTTGCTGGCAGCTAATTAAATAATTTTAAGATCTTTATATGGAGGATGATTAGCTTGTTTGTGCTACATAAAATTCCATGCTAGATGGCATCTTGTTAAGATTCTTTATCAAGCCAAATCACCCAGATTGAAGCAGCACTCAAAACTGCGACCTAGCATGGCCGCTGCCCGGAAGTTCGATGAAAGTTTAATTTCGATGTGACTGTCCCATTAAATGCACTGGAAATTTGATAATAGAAGTAAATTGGATTCATTTTTTTTTTTAATTGCATGCTCTGTCTGAATCACAAAAGAACATTTTTGGGTTTAATATTTAGGGCTAGATTTCAAGTGGAGAGTTAACTTATAGTGTGCCCTCAAACAGTCAAATTTGCCCGTTTGCGGGTGAGCTATAATTAATCAGCCATTACAAGTCTCTGGTTATTGCTACCGCAAGCTCACAATAGCAATTAGCGCTTATAAAATTAACCAGAGATCAGATCTCTAGTTAATTTTATAAATCTGCTCCAAATGGCCCCAAAATAATATAATAATGGCAGCATCTTTATTTTTTAATAAAATTACTGCACTAGGCATTATGTTGGGGTTAAAGTTGGCAGGAGTAGGGTGTTAGAATAAAAACGGCACTGAAAAGTGCCTTTACATTGTAGCCTATGGGAACTGTGTATTCCCAGTAAATATATATATGTATATATATAATATATATATAATATATATATATATATTACACATATTAACACATAAATATAATTGATATAATCATATACATATATATTTAAACATGCTGCCATCGTTGCGCTACTAACCCCCTTTGCTATGCTGAAGTTCTGATGTCATCTCTGATGGCATAAAAAAAAAGCTTTTATAGAAGCCTATGGAAGCGCACTCTTGTGAGCTCAATACTTTCCAGCAATGTGAACACGAGGTCGTGTTCGCATTGCTGACAACTTATACCAGTGCACATTATCGTGCTCTGGTATTACAAAGTGGAGCGAAAATATTGCATTTATTAAAGTGATATTTAGCGCTCCACTTGTCATCTGGCCTTTAGAGGGACATGAAACCCCAAAATTTTCTTTCATGATTCAGATAGAGAATATAATTTCAAACAATATTCCAATTTACTTATATTGTCAAATTTGCTTGATTCTTTAGATATCCTTTGTTGAAGAAATACCAATGCACACAGGCGAGCCAATCACACAACGCATCTTTGTGCAGCCATCAATCAGCAGCTACTGAGTGTAATTAGGTATGCTTTTTTAACAAATGATAACAAGAGAATGAAGCAAATTAGATAACAGAAGTAAATTGGAAAGTTGTTTAAAATTAGATGCTCTTTCTAAATAGTGAAAGAAAAAGTTTGTGTGTCATGTCCCTTTAATGTCTATGTCAGTTTGCATGTAAAGAAACTAACAATGGTTGCTTTGAACTTTGCATTATCCATGGATACTTATGAGAGTGCTAAAATGAATGAGTCATGGGGGAAATGTATCAAGCTCCATACGTAGTCATAGGGGCGTATTTATCAAGCCCCTTGTCTAAAGACTGCTGCTCCATAACTTGTCCGCCTGCTCTGAGGTACAATCGGGTTGATTGACACTACCTGCTAGTGGCCAATTGGCCGCGAATCTGCAGGGGGCAGCATTGCACCAGTAGTTCACAAGAACTGCTGGTGCAATGATAAATGATGAGAGCGTATGCTGTCTGCATTTATCTATGTGCAGCGGACATGATCCGCTATATCGGATCATGTCCGCTCGCACTATAGTAAATAGGCCCCATAATCTAAAAAACTGAACCTAAGCCAACATAATTCTTACATTAAAGGGACATGAAACTTTTTATTATTCTTTCATAATTCAGATAGATAACTGAAATTTTAAAAGTTTCCGATTTACGTCTATTATCAAATTAGCTTTGTTCTCATGTTATTCTTTGTTGAAGATAAACCTAGGTAGGTAGCGTGCACATGCCTGGAGAACTATATGACAGGAAATAGTGCTGCCATCTAGTGCTCTTGCTAATGTATAACATTGTTGCAAAACTGCTGCCATACAGTGCTGCAGACACGTGCACGGTCATGAGCTTACAGCTCTGATTTTCAACAAAGGATAGCAAGAGTACAAATAACATTTTATAATTGAAGTCATTTGGAA